>NC_053489.1:503569526-503774526 GCF_905171775.1 Rana temporaria
TTAACCCCTTGCCGACCGCCCACCGTAGTTTTACGGCGGCAGGTCGGCTCGGCTGCGGCAAATCACGTAAAATATAAAGTGATTTTGTATTGCAGCCACTAGAAGCGCGCAATGGTTGCCGATGCAAGTGCCCGGCAGGCGCGATCACCACCAGGCACCTGCGATCCCTCGTTACAGAGCGAGAACCGGGAGCTGTGTGTGTAAACACACAGCTCCTGGTACTGTCAGGGGGAGAAATGACTAATCACATGTTCATACAATGTATGAACAGCGATTTGTCATTTCCCCTAGTCAGTCCCACCCCCCCTACAGTTAGAACACACCTAGGGAACATAATTAACCCCTTCCTCACCCCCTAGTGTTAACCCATTCACTGCCAGTGACATTTTTACAGTAATCAATGCATTTTTATAGCACTGATCGCTATAAAAAATGCCAGTGGTCCCTAAAATGTGTCAAAAGTGTCCGCCATAAGGTCGCAGTACCGATAAAAATCGCAGATCGCCACCATTACTAGTAAAATAAATATTAATAAAAATGCCATAAATCTATCCCCTATTTTGTAGATGCTATAACTTTTGCGCAAACCACTCAATAAACGCTTATTGCGATTTTTTTACGAAAAATATGTAGAAGAATACGTATCAGCCTAAACTGAGGGAATTTTTTTTTTTTTTACATATTTTTGGGGGGTATTTGTTACAGCAAAAAGTAAAAAATATTCATTTTTTTTTTAAATTGTCTCTTTATTTTTGTTTATAGCGCAAAAAATAAAACCCGCAGAGGTGATCAAATACCACCAAAAGAAAGCTCTATTTGTGGGAAAAAAAGGACACCAATTTTGTTTGGGAGCCACGTCGCACAACCGCGCAATTGTCAGTTAAAACAACGCAGTGGACTTCTGGTTCCGGCGCCGCATGAGAGGGCGATAGACAGACACCGCTCCCGCCCCCATCCTCCCGTTTTCTGCCACAGAGCCCGGCCAGAGCTTCGAGGTGTCCCTCCCTCACCCCTGATCCAGAGCGGGTGCATATGGATCGCTTTGTAGAGCGATCGTACACTCGAGCGGTCTCCTCCACACCTCCCGCGGGAGACGCGGCTCCAGGCACAGCCAAGATGGCGGCCGCGCAGCATACGGGGGAATCTCCTCAGCCACACGCTGCCCCGGACACTCAGGCAATTGACCCCGCATCACCAGCGGACATTGCCCATCAGGTGGTCGCCCTGCTGGGACCCACTCTAGCTGCCACAGTAGATGCCGCTGTACAAAGGGGGCTTGAGCAGCTTCACCTGGAAGTGCAGTCACAGGCCCAGAGAATTGCACAGACAGAGGACAGAATATCTTCCCTGGAAGATGATTCCACTGCTCAGTCCGCCATTTTAGCTCGCATAACCGCTGAAAACAGGGAGTTATGGAGCAAGTTAGACGACCTTGAGAATCGTTCCAGGAGGAACAATATGCGCATTATTGGACTGCCAGAATCAGTTGCTAACAACCAGCTCGCTAACATATGCGCTAAAGTTATCCCTGAGCAACTTGGACTCCGCATACCCTGCGCGGATCGAACGCGCCCATCGCATCGGTTAATACATGGAGAGCCGCACCAAACCCAGACATGTCATTGTTAAATATCTGAACTACGCTGATAAAACCGCCATAATGCAGGCATTCCGCCGCACGCGCTCCCTCTCGCTGGATGGATCAAAACTACTGCTGTTTGCTGATTACTCCATCGAGGTGATGAAACAGCGCAAGGCATTCTCCGCAATCTGCACAGCTCTGCACCGTGATCAAGTAAAATTCTCCCTGGTGTATCCAGCCACCTTGCGCATCCAAACTAAGTCAGGGGAGCACCTCACTTTCTCATCGCCTGAAGAAGCGGATCGCTACCTTGCGTCGGCCGACGCCGGAATGGATCACACCAACTCTGCAGAGGACTCCTCCTCGTCACCGGCCACTTCTTCTGCAACCCGCAAGCAGCCTGGCAGCCCGATCAAACAACCATACAAGCGGAGTCGCGTTGCTCCTCGGACGGATCCTTCAAACAGCCACTGAAACAGTGTCTTGGAGACTATCTGTCGACGGAGACCCATAAGAGATGGGTAGTATTATCATCACTCTTTCTCCCTTTTTGAGTTGACTCTCTACATGCACTGTAGCTTCCCAGAACTTAAGCCGCTCGCCCATCTCTGCCCTGATTAGCAACTCTTCCCCACTCAGTTAGCTAGCGCCCTCTTACCCCTCTTACCCCTCCCTTTTTTTTCCTCTCCTCCTCCACCCTCCCCCCCTACTCCTCTGAAGCTCATACTTTAACCTTACGGAAGGGAGTGGGCGAATGACGGGGGTTTTTCCATGCGCTTTACTCTCATGAGGAAAAAAGTGAGGTCCTCCATGTTTGATAGGTGCCTTAGGCACTGGACCTTTGTGTTGTTGTTTATGTATTGTATTGGTTTACTGTTTACACTGGTTGTGTTTACCTGTTTTATATCTGTAACCTTAGGATGCTTACAATATTTGGGTGACCCTCGGATTGATGACGCGATGCCGGAAGGCATACTTCATTCCACGCTTCGAGCTCAATACATACCTCCAGCCCAGACATGGCCTCCTCAACCGATGGGAATCACCTGAAGATTGTGTCATGGAACGTTAAGGGGCTTCGTTCTCCAAGTAAGCGCATGTCCATTCTTAGACACTTGAAGCGTCTCCGGACGGATGTGGTCCTGCTTCAGGAGACCCATCTCTCCGCAGATGACTTGACCCGGCTGCGCAAATTGTGGGTGGGAACTGTATATGGATCGCCAGCCGTGGGGCGCAAGGCTGGAGTGGCCATTCTCCTACATAAGAACCTGAAACACACTTTTAAGGACGTTCAGACTGACCTGATAGGCCGTAAAATCACGCTACACCTGACCTTAGCTGGCAAGGACGTAGCCATCACTAACATATACGCACCCAATTCACCGGACACCTCGTTCTTTCAGGACTTGGTGGCCTGGATACTAACTGCCCCGAGTACTTTACATCTAGTGGGAGGGGACTTTAATTCAGTTATGTCCACGACACTTGACCGAGTGGGCGACACTGCACATAAAACAACCGGACTTGCCGAACCGACCTCGATCCCGACGCTCCTAACACATGCCATAGACTCCATGCACTTAATTGATGTGTGGCGGTTAGCACACCCGACGGACCGGGATTATACCTTCTACTCCCCGCCTCACAACTCTTTTTCCCGCATTGATTACTTTTTTGCCTCCCCCACACTTCTCCCATTGCTATGCGACTCGGAAATCGCTGACGCCAGAATCTCAGACCACAGCCCCATTGCGGTCCAATTGATTAATCCCCAACCTTCTTCTCCCTCACGCGTATGGCGCTTCCCCTCATACCTGGTGGATAATGAGGACTTCCGCCACATGCTTTATGAAGCGTGGACGGAATATACCTCTACTAACGAACCACACCTTACGGAACCAAACCTGTTCTGGGAGGCTGGTAAAGCCTTCCTAAGAGGGAAAATAATCTCCTACACCACCCAATTTAAGAGGAATGCCAGACAACATTATCTGCTAGCGAGTGACACTCTACGCTCAGCGCACAAACTACTTACACTTCACCGTACGCCTGATAACATACGCACGTGGAGAAAAGCCAAACGAGAATTTGACCTCTGGGCCGAACAACAAGAACTGGTTAAAAACTCCTATTCTAAATTACATTTTCATAGGTTTGGTAACAAAGCGGGTAAACTGCTGGCAAAGCTATGCACGGGGCCAAGGCGGCCCACCCATATCTCTGCCCCAAAGGATCCAGCTGGCACCATGGTTACCTCGCCTACTGAAATTAGTAAAATACTGGTTGACTATTATACAACTCTGTACTCGGCAGATCCGACTGACCAGCCCGCTGCCGAAGCCCTTCTGGCTAAGGTCCGACTGCCCAAACTCCAAGGGGACCACTTAGCTGCTCTTAACGCACCCATAACTGTTGAAGACATCCAACAGACGATCAAATTCTTGACCTCTGCTAAAGCTCCAGGCCCGGACGGTTACACGGCCGAATTCTACAAACTAACTAAAGACTTTATTCCTGATACACTGAAGCATGTATATGCAAACATGTGGGATGGGGGCCCTTATCTCCCTACGGGCACGCAGGCACATATTAGATTGCTGGCCAAAAAAGGTAAGGACCCCTCGCTTCCGGGATCATACCGCCCAATTTCACTAATCAATGTGGATGTAAAAATACTATCCAAGATTATTGCGTCCCGCTTAGCCCACCTACTTCCCTTTATGCTACACCCGGCACAGTCAGGATTTGTCCAGGGACGCTCAGCCACTCTAAATATACGGAAGGTTCTAATGGCGTTGGAATATGCTAAAATGAACCCAGACCAAGACGTTGCCATATTGTCACTTGATGCCGAGAAGGCCTTTGACAATATCAGTTGGTCCTGGCTGTTCCGGGTGATGACAGATTTTGGTTTCTCGGGTCCAGTTGTGCGTTTTTTACAGCGAATGTATGAATCCCCTACTGCGCGCCTGGTCACCCCTGACTTTATCTCTGACACGATCCCCCTGACGAAAGGAACAAGACAAGGCTGCCCCCTTTCCCCTCTACTTTTCAATATTGCTATCGAGCCTTTATCACGACTACTCAATTCCCCGGACGGGGTCAGTGGCATTACAATAGGTCCCCAATCTCTCCGTTCCGCCCTATTTGCTGACGACATATTGTTATTTTCTACACAACCCCTCGCTGACTTTGACAGGTTACGGCAACTATTTCATACTTTCAGACTGTGTTCTGGTTTCCGAATTAATTTTGACAAAAGCAAAATTTTATCGCTTCAGCCCAAAATGGCTGCCAAATGGCAACTTCAATCCCCCTTTGCCATAGCGGCGCACCACATTACATATCTAGGCATTCACATCGGCCGAGAACCTTCCACTTTATACACACTGAAATTCCCCATGTTAATATCTAAAATTGTGAAGGAGCTGGAAGCTTGGGCGGCCCTTCCCCTCTCACTCTTTGGGAGATGTCACCTCTTTAAAATGGTGTTGTTTGCACGCCTACTCTATCCTATGCAGACCATACCTCTCTTATTGAAACATTCTGACGTAACAAGGATCCATAAAGCATTGTCTGCCTTCCTATGGTCTCGCAAGAAACCGCGCATTGCCCTGCAAAAACTATGTCTCCCGAAGTCTGAGGGTGGGGCGGGCCTGCCCAATATCCGTTTCTATAATCTTGCATGCTTACTTAGGCAGGGCCTTGATTGGTTATCTGGCAGATCTAAATACTCCAATACCATGCTCGAGGGTGCCTCGACCTTCCCATATACTCTACCAGCCATTCTTCATTCAAATCCCAACAAATTACCGACGTGCCTCAGGTCAAGTGTACTCATCAAGGATACAGTTATAGCCTGGAGGGAGGTGCGGAGGCTGCTGGGGTTGCCCTCCAGCGTTTCATGCCACCTGCCAATACTAGGCAACCCAATGTTCCTCCCCTCCACTCTACACAAAGCCTTTGAACAGTGGAACATTAGGGGCCTTACCAACATTTCATTGATGTATCTCAATGCCCCTGGCAAGTTTAAGACATTTCAAACCCTGTCAAGGGAATTCTCTCTACCAGCGACACATGCCTTCTTCTACCACCAATTGGTCAGTTATTTACGCTCATGCTACAGCCCTGGGACTGATCCCTTGCAAAAGTCCTTTATTGATGCTGTACTACGCAGGAATGACTACTCCATCTCCACCCTATACTCTCACCTTATTGAACATCAGTCTGCCAAGTATTGTCTTAAGCCCTTTCAGAAATGGTCCCAAATATTTGAAGATGAGAGCCTTTCTGAGAAAATCCTTGACGGTTACAGGCGAGTGCACAAACTCGTAATTTCGGAAACATGCGTGAGACCCAATTCAAAATTATTCATAGAGCATACTATGCTTTCCGTATCAACAAAGCTGAACCAACCCAGGAGCGGTGCCCTTGGTGTTCCACCCCTCGCCCCACGCTGCTTCACCGCTTCTGGGAGTGCAAACCTATTGTTGAATACTGGGACTCTGTTTTGTCCTTTATCTACAGGATTGCCAAAATACGGGTCCCCAGACATTTCCTGTTATGCCTATTCGGATCGGACCCACCCCCGACCACGCCATCGACAAATAGCTTGCTTCCCATCTCTCACTGGACGCAGGTCTGCCTTCTGGTGGCCCGCAGGACTATAATGTCCCATTGGATCAACCCATCACCACCAAAACTACCAGCGGTGAAAAAGGCCCTCATGTCACTTTTCTATCTGGAGAGGTTGGACACCATCGTGTTGAACTTTCGGTCCACCTCACGATTCTTTACGAGATGGCGAAAATTCATGGAACATTCCTTCGACCAAGAGGATTTGCAAACACTCATGCAACCATTCCGCTATACAGATTGGTATCTCAAACAGAACCTTGCAAACTCGCTAGGCAGCCTCAAAGTTTCCAATCTGTCTGACCCTTCTATGTTTCTGCCACCCTGAACCATGGCACCATATGCTAGTTACTCCTTGACGTTCGTGACCCCTTCTTACCTTTTATCTGTGAATATCACCCATTGCCACCTCAGCAGCCAGTTTAATATCCGAGGTTACTGTTTGTTTCATTGTTTTAGCTCTATATTACATTTCTAATGCTCCAAATGTTGCTTCCGCTCCTTCAAGCACTAGGTTTTATACTGTCACATCCTCCTGCTAATGTAACATTGTTATACAGGTAATCACTGTACCGTTGGTTTAATTGTGCGTTTATTTATATTTTATATTTTTCTTTACTAGTACATGACTGTGTACGGATCAACTTATTCTGCCCTACTCCAATGTACTGTGAAAATTCCAATAAAAATTTATTTAAAAAAAAAAAAACAACGCAGTGCCGAATAGCAAAAAGTGGATGTAAACCCGATTTTTTTTGCTGTCACAACAGTATAAGATTTCCTATCATCTGTGCCCAGTCTTGCCACACAGAGTTAATCCAGCTCTGAGCAATTCTCTTTTATTGTTCAGTGAGATAAAACGGACTAACATAGAAAAACCTTAGTCCGTTCCGCCCCCTTGCTGTGAATGACAGGTTATTTACATATCTCATGCACTAGCTTGGAGACAGGCATTATTTTTTAATTCCAACCCCCACTCCTTTTCTAAAGTCATGTGGTTACTTTTCTGGATTTTGACTGGATGTTAGTGATCATGGCAGAATTTAGTGTAAGGAAAATGCATGTTGACAAGGGGAGTGTAGAGGTGGGCAGGGAGTCTACTGACATCACAACTCCACCCACAGAGCTCCAGACAACAGACCCACCCAAAGAATCTTCAGTTTTTCAGTTCTTATAACAGACAGAGGGGAAGCATTTGACAGGTAAGGATACATGCAGGAGGCATCTATATCCTTATAGATCAGCACTATGGCAGGAGTTTAGAAAGGATGAGAGTGGGTTTACATCCACTTTAAGCTTATGATCTACCAGAACACCCAGATCCTTCTCCATCATTGACTCTTCCAGTTCTCCTCCTAGTATGTAAGTTTAATGCATGTTTTTAGCACACAAGTGCATACCATCCCATTTCTCAACATTAAACCTTATTTGCCACATAGTTGCCCAATAAAATGTAAGTTGGAGACATTCTGTAAGGACGTTATTCTACCTATAGCTTGGTGTCATCATCAAACACTGAAATAGTACTTTTAATCCCAGACCCTATATCATTTATAATTATATTAAAAAGTAAGGGACCCAACACTGAACTTTGAGGTACACCACTGATAATCTTAGACCATTCAGAGTAAGAATCATTAACCACTAGAGATGGCCTGGCGGTTCGCCTGTCGGTCGTTTCATGGCAAACTGTGCTCGTTAATGGTCCGCCAAACCGGCGGACATCTGGCGATGTTCGCGGCGGTCCGCAATTTTACATGGAGAAGAATTTTGACCTATGACACATCCATCAGGTGGTGCAGGACAACCTTATAAATAGGCCTGATCTGGCGGCCATCTTACATTCTGCTTTTTGTCAGTGTAGAGAGAGGTTGGTATTTGGAGCAGGGACAGGCTGTATTCAATCAAATAGCTATCTAAAAGGTCCACAAAAGTCCTCTTAAGGACTGGTATAGGTGTACTACTTGTTGTGCAGTATATAGGTGTGTAATACATTCATATACTTTTTGTCAGTGTAGGGACAGGTTGCTGTTTCGAGCAGGGACAGGCTGTATTCCATCAAATAGCTATCTAAAAGTTCCACAAAGTCCTTTTAAGGACTGGTATAGGTGTGCTACTTGCTGTGCAGTACATAGGTGTGTAATACATTCATATACTTTTTGTCAGTGAAGGGACAGGTTGCTGTTTCCAGCAGGGACAGACTGTAGTGGCACAAATCGCTACCTAACAGGTCCACAAAAGTCCTTTCAAGCACTGGTATAGCTACGCTACTTGCTCTGCAGTACATAGGTGTGTAATACATTCATATACATTTTGTCAGTGTAGGGACAGGTTGCTGTTTCCAGCAGGGACAGACTGTAGTGACACAAATTGTTTCCTAACAGGTCCACAAAAGTCCTTTCAAGCACTGATATAGGTGTGCTACTTGCTCTGCAGTACATAGGTGTGTAATACATTCATATACTTTTTGTCAGTGTAGGGACAGGTTGCTGTTTCCAGCAGGGACAGACTTTGTGACACAAATCGTTACCTAACAGGTCCACAAAAGTCCTTTCAAGCACTGGTATAGGTGTGCTACTTACATAGTACATAGGTGAAATATATACTTATAATATACTTTCGAATATAGAAAGCATATTATAGTAGATTTGTATTGTGCAGCATTGTGACTGGCGGTGTATTTGGTTACTGCTGAATTTTTGCCTCTTTCACTGCGTTATCTCTGCTACACACATTGACAAAATTTCCTGAAAAAAAGTTTCATAACTGGTGCGATAAACCAGTGACCCCCCAAAACGACAGATTTTGTTATATACCTTCTTACACATATACTGCACTTCTCTAGAGACTTTTGTCACAGGGTCATTTAAAAAATGACAGGCAGAGGAAGAGGCAGGTCCTTCCGCAGGGGTGGTAGGGGTAGGGCAGGAGCACCAGGCCAGAGCCAAAGTGGGAAGTGGCACAATGTCCGTTCGATTACGTCAAAGGACGCACCAGACTTGGTTGACTGGCTCACCACCAACACCACCACCATATACCCTCTGCTTGAGTCACAGGAATTATTTTCCGATCCATCAGAAGACATTTCCAATGCGCAGCCATTCTTGGCATTGGATCAGAAAGAGGAGGTAGCAACAGCCGTCACTTAGCAGTCTGACGACAGTATTGAGATCAGCCTAAGGAGGTTTCTGCCTACTCCGAGATCTCTATTGTTAGGGGAAGGTGACGTAGATGATGACGTGTCTACAGACATTACGTGGGTGCCCACAAGAGAGGAAGAGGAGGGGAGTTCAGAGGGAGAGATGGACCAGCAGATAGGGAGAAGAAGCAGGCCAAACTTACATTGCACAGGAGGGACAAACCAGACTCCTAATGTATCAGGAGCTAGCCATCAACCATGTACGGTCACATCTGGCGCTCCCAAGACGCCGGCCCATGGCTCCGCAGTGTGGGCTTTTTTTAACGTGTTCGTTGCAGACAATAGTGTTGCCATCTGCAGCATTTGCAGTCAACGCATAAGTCGCGGTAAGCCCAACACTCACCTAGGGATGACCGCCTTAAGAAGGCACCTGGCCTCCCATCACCGAGCCCAGTGGGAGCAATGCCATCAGAACCCACAAAGCCACACTCCAGGCTCTCACCATCCAGCCTCTTCTCCTTCTACTTCTCCTTCCCCTCTATGCTCACAATTGTCCTCCACTCCACCTTCCATTATGCCGTCCTCACGTTTTTCTGCAAAAAGGCAGGCTTCCGTGGCCTAAATGTCCGTTCGTAAAAAAACAACGATGCCGGATAACCCTCTTGCCCAACGATTGACCGATGGCTTGTCGGAATCGATAGCCCGCCAACAACTACTGCCATATAAACTGGTGGACTCGGAGGCCTTTCGAAAATTTGTGGCCATTGGAACACCACAATGGAAGGTCCCAGGAAGGATTTTTTTTTCACAGAAGGGCATCCCAGAGCTATATGGCCATGTTCAGCGGTAAGTTAATGCATCTCTGGCACACAGTGTCGGTGCCAAGATACATCTGACCACAGACACGTGGTCTAGCAAACACGGGCAGGGAAGGTATATAACTTTTACTGCCTACTGGGTGAACCTTCTGATGGCCGTCAAGCATGTAACCCGTGGCACCCATGTAGATTTGGTTTTACTGCCACGGAGTGGTGTGCGACAACGGTGCCAATCTGCTGAGCGTGCTGAAACAGGGCAAAATTACACACATGCCATGCATGGCACACACCCTGAACTTGGTCGTGCAGCGATTCGTTGCCAAATTCCCTGGGCTCCAGGACATCTTGCGGCAGGCCAGGAACATCTCGGCCCATTTCAGAAGTTCTTACATGACCATGGCTCGCCTTGCTGACATTCAGCGGCGACACAATCTGCCCGTCAGATGTCCTATTTGTGACTGCCCGACGAGATGGAACTCAACATTGTATATGCTTGATAGGCTGCTCCAGCAGAAACATGCAGTTAACGACTACCTGTCCGAACTCTGCTTCAGGACAGGTTCTGGGGACTCATGCAGACTTCTGCGGCCATTTTATGAGATCACCAAACTGGTCAGTCGCAGCCAGGGCACCATCAGTGACATCGTACCTTACGCCTTCTTTCTGGAGCATGCATTGCTTTGTGTCATTGATCAAGCCGTCGAGGAGCAGGAAGATGAGGAAGTCGCAATGCTGGATGAATTCCCAGGAGGCTACTCCACCTGAGACAAGTCAACAACGGGAGTCTGAAGAACAGTCAGAGGAGGATGGTGCCAGGACGGAGGAGGAGGAGCAAGAAGAGCATGCTTTAAACCTTTCTGGGATCCATGGTGTTGTCCGTGGATGGGGGGAGGAGAACGAGGACAACATTATCCTGGATGATGAGCAGGAGCCAGGCCGGTACAGTGCTTCCAGTTTAGTGCAAATGGGGGCCTTCATGCTCCAGTGTTTTAAGAGGGACTCCCGCATAAAAAGCATAAAGGGCAAGGACCAGTACTGGGTGGTAACATACTTAGATCCCCGATACAAACAAAACATGGCGTAAATGTTACCACCATCACAGAGGGCTATCAGAATGCAGCACTTCCAGGCCTTGCTTCGAGAAATGCTGCATTCTGCTTTTGCGTCCACTGGCAGAGGAATTTCCACTCACAGAGAAACAGTTTTGGGTACCAATCCAACAGTGCCTGCAAGAAGAGGGGGGTTTGAAGATGTCTTGGTCACTAATGATATGAGATCATTCTTTCAGCCGACCCATCGACAGCTGTCCTCCTTGTCCAGCATCAGAGAACGCCTAGACCGACAGGTGTCTGACTACATCTGGTTAACAGCCAATGTGGACGCACTGAGAAGTGATGAACGCCTGGACTACTGGGTGGGCAAGCTTGACCTCTGGCCAGAGCTTGCACAACTTGCAATGGAACTGTTGGCTTACCCCTCATCCAGTGTCCTGTCCGAAAGGATTTTAAGCACAGCAAGGGGGGTCATGACCGATAAGTGCACTCGCCTAGCTCACAACAGTGGACTACTGGGTGGGCAAGCTTGACCTCTGGCCAGAGCTTGCACAACTTGCAATGGAACTGTTGGCTTACCCCTCATCCAGTGTCCTGTCCGAAAGGATTTTCAGCACAGCAGGGGGGGTCATGACCGATAAGTGCACTCGCCTAGCTCACAACAGTGTTGACTACCTCACATTTATAAAAATGAATGAGGCATTGATCTCAGAGGAATTCAACACATGTGACCAGTAGACAATGTTTCATTCAAATTCAGGTGAACGCCTGTGGGCTAATTTTTTGGGCCTGTACTTGCCGACACTTATTTCTGCATCCGGTGAATGCCTAATGTACCACCAGCCACAGAATACAAGGTTGTTTGCTGTCAGGTGAACGCCTGTGGCCGTGGGCTAATTTTTGGGACCTGTAATGGCCGACACTTACTTCTGTATCCGGTGAATGCCTAATGTACCACCAGTCACAGAATACAAAGTTGTTTGCTATCAGGTGAACGCCTGTGGCCGTGGGCTAATTTTTAGAAGCCTGTAATGGCCGACACGTACTTCTGCATCCAGCGAATGCCTAATGTACCACCAGCCACAGAATACAAGGTTGTTTGCTGTCAGGTGAACGCCTGGGGCCGTGGGCTAATTTGTGGGGCCTGTAATGTCCTATTCTATTCTAAAAAAAATGATTTCTATTATTTTCTATTATTTTCAAAATAGCACACAAGTAAATTAAATGCCAGATTATATAAAGTGAAAAGTTCGTAACGGTTCTTCAAGGGTTAAAATCCTTTGGTTACAACACTAATAGGCAGTCTTTATTACAAGCATCATATTAACAACTATTCTGTGTGAGTTGCCACTAGACATGTGCAGACCAAAACAATTTGTTTTGTTTTGATTCGTTATTTACATATTTTTTTTTAGTTAAATCTGTTTGAACCGGTTTGATACATTTTTGTAATTCATTTTGTTTATTCATATTCAAATCATTTAAAAAAAATTGAATTCAAATCGATTCAAATAGTTTTTAAATACATTTTGAATAATTTTCTAATTTGAATAGTTTTTGAATTAGAATTCTAATAGTTTTCAAATTCGAAAAGTTTTTGAATTCCAAAAGTTTTTAATTTGTTTTCCAATTTCCAAAGGGAATAAAATAAAATAGAAAATAAAGGAATAGAATAGCAAAAGACAGAATAGAAAATAATAAAATAGAATAAAATAGAAAGAATATGACCATCTTCTGAAATTAGAACTTTAAATAAAATTCATTTGAATTTGAACACATATTAATAGAAAATAATAGAAAATAACAGAAAAGAAAAAAATTAGAATAGAATAGACTAAAAAAAGAATAGAAAAGTCTTTGCACCAGAGGAGCATACACTCTAATGTCCCCTCATAGTCACATACACTGTTGTTTATTCCTATACTATTCTGTTATTTTCTATCCTATTCTAATCTATTAGTTTCTATATTTTGGGAAATGGTTATATTCTTTTTATTTTTTAATTATGTTTCCTTTCTATTTGTTTATTCAATTGTTTCCATTTTATTCTTTTTTATTCAAATTCAAAATTATTCTATTAAAAATTTGAGTTTGGTAGATGGTTTTAATATTTCTATTCTATTCAGTTTTTTTTCTATACGGATCTGTTATTTTCTATTCTATTCAAATTCAAATTTTGGGAAATGGCTATATTCTTTCTATTATATTCTTTTTTTAATTCTATTGTTTTCCATTCTATTATAGTCTATTCTATTTGATTCCTTTCTTATGTATTCAAATTAAAATGTATTCTATTTGAAATTTGAATTTCAGAAGATGGTCATATTCTTTCTATTTTAATATATTCTATTATTTCTCTTTTATTATATTATATTGTATTATTTTATTTTCTATTCTTCTTTGTTCTGTTTTACTCTATTATATTTTATTAGTTAATTTTCTGTTATTTTCTTTTATTTTCTATTATATTATATATTTTCTAGTCTATTCATTTACCTTCCAGGGCTGTGGACTCCAGCCCTGTGACTGGCTGGAGTCACGTTACGTCACTCCTGCGCATGCGCACGGGAGCCGCCAGTCATGGCATGACCCCTTTAGAAATGGCACGATTGTGCCCTTTATACAGTGCACATGCACAGAAGACATCAGCGCACACATACATTGTAAATATCTCCTAAACCGTGTAGGTTTAAGAGATATTTCCAGCACCTACAGGTAAGCCTTAATATAGGCCACTAGACATGTGCAGACCAAAACAATTTGTTTTGTTTTGATTCGTTATTTACATATATTTGTTTAGTTAAATCTGTTTGAACCGGTTTGATACATTTTTGTAATTCATTTTGTTTATTCATATTCAAATCATTTAAAAAAAATTGAATTCAAATCGATTCAAATAGTTTTTAAATACATTTTGAATAATTTTCTAATTTGAATAGTTTTCAAATTAGAAAAGTTTTTGAATTCCAAAAGTTTTTAATTTGTTTTCCAATTTCCAAAGGGAATAAAATAAAATAGAAAATAAAGGAATAGAATAGCAAAAGACAGAATAGAAAAGAATAACATAGAATAAAATAGAAAGAATATGACCATCTTCTGAAATTAGAACTTTAAATACAATTCATTTGAATTTGAACACATATTAATAGAAAATAATAGAAAATAACAGAAAAGAAAAAAAATTAGAATAGAATAGACTAAAAAAGAATAGAAAAGTCTTTGCACCAGAGGAGCATACACTCTAATGTCCCCTCATAGTCACATACACTGTTGTTTATTCCTATACTATTCTGTTATTGTCTATCCTATTCTAATCTATTAGTTTCTATATTTTGGGAAATGGTTATATTCTTTTTATTTTTTAATTATGTTACTTTTCTATATGTTTATTCAATTGTTTCCATTTTATTCTTTTTTATTCAAATTCAAAATTATTCTATTAAAAATTTGAGTTTGGTAGATGGTTTTAATATTTATATTCTTTTTTTTTTTTTTATTGTTTTTATTTGAAAATTTTTCATCAAACATACACTTGGTACTAAGGGAACAAACATACATACATAATAACATAATACGGCATCAAGGGAGCGGCGCCCACAATGGGACCGCAACCAGATTATCCATTATACTCCTATACAATATAACAAATATCCATTATATGTATCCAAGGAAACCAATGTGAGCAACTCAAATTAAATTGTTAGACCCTTCAGTGTATCAGTCCTCTATTGAGGTGAGATAGGAGCGATAAAAAGGAAGGTGCTAAAACTATAGAAAGTAAAACATGAGGAGAAGAAGGAAAGAGGGGAGACAGAGGAGGAGAAAAGAAGAGAAGGGAAGGGAGGGAAGGCTGAAGTGAGGAGGAGTAGGTTAGTAATAATAAGAAGAAAGTCTTATTCCGCTTTTACGGGAGTAAACCAAATACAAATAAATCAAATATCAGTTTTTAACCATATACCAAGTAGTCCATATCTTCCACAGGGCATCAAATTTACGTCGCACCCCTCTCCTACTGGCCAAAAGAGATTCAAAAGCATATTGCGTCTGTGTCATAAGGAGAACCTCTGACGCGTTTGGGGCCCTGTCAGCCTTCCACTGTTGTGCGAGCAATGATCTAGCTGCCAAGAGGATATGAGTCACCACCACTCTGCAATCCACAGGGAAGATTTCTATCCCCACATGTAGAATCACCAAGCTAGGACTGGGCCGAGTTAGAATACCAGTGATCCTAGATATATATTGGAAAATAGAGTGCCAAAAACTAGTCAAATGCTTGCAGGACCATAGCATATGGAATAGATTACCTATTCCGCCACAATTCCTCCAGCATAGCGGGGAACTTTGGTTTCCAAATTTAGAGATTCTATAAGGGGTGAGGTACCACCTAAGTGCTATTTTCTGGGATAACTCCCAGTGGTTGATACATCTAGAGGAGGAATAGATTGAGCTGAACGCTTTAGTCCACTGAGCTTCCGTGACTGTTATTCCTAAGTCGGACTCCCACTTCCTGAAGGGTTGAGACTTAACAAAGCGCAACTTGCTTTGGAAAAGGTTGTAGAAGAATGAAATACCCTTACGGGGTGTTGGGGAGGTATGATAAAAACTCCACACCTCCCTAGCCATGAATATACGATACGGTCCAATTGAGTTCAGGAAGTGGGAGATGGGAACATAGACATAATGATCTGGGGGGCCTAGGTTAAACTTTTCCTCCAGGGATTTGAAGGTGAGAAGGGCATCCCCCAGGAACAAGTCCTGAACAACTCCAATCCCCCTTTTCCTCCAACTAGAGAGGGAGAGGTCCGGAATGACCAGCGAAAGTGTCTCCAACGGGATGGGGACTTCTATTAACTCGGAAGTGGGAAACTGAACCTCCCTCAGATCCCTCCAGGCCATCAAGGAGGCCCGGAGAGTAATCGGGAGGTCTCGCAGACCAAATGGTCTCCAGACATCTGCGAGGAGAAGAAGATCAAGGCTGGTGGATGGACCCAGGGCCCGCTCGATAGACCCCCAGACTGAATCAGCCTGGGGGATCATCCAGGTCGCAAGTTGCGTCAGAATAGACGCTCTATAATAGTCCTTAATGTCCACCAGCCCCATACCTCCGGCTCTCCTATGCTTAGTCAGTAGCGGCTTAGAGCATCTGGGGCGCCTGGAGCGCCAAATGAATCTGGAAAGGAGTGTGTTCAAGGCTTTAAGATATGGGGCTGGTAGAGGGATGGGGAGAGTTCTAAACACGTAGAGTATCTGCGGAAGAAGTAGCATTTTAAATGCCGACAGTCTTCCAGACCAGGACAGTTCCACATTAGCGAGTCTGCAAACTTCTTTAGTCAATTTATCAATTAAGGGTGGGTAGTTGGCACTTGCTAAATCACATGGATCCGGGGTCAGCTTAAGGCCTAGATAGGAGATATGGGATTTAGCCCAGGAGTAGGGGAAACTCAATTGAAGTCTTGATTGTAAGGGGGAGGGAACGCTCAGTCCCAGGATAACTGATTTGGTAAAATTAACTTTATAGAATGAGATCTCACTAAACACCTGTAGGGTATAATGAGCATGGCATAGGGACACTAGGGGAGAAGTCAGAAAGAGGATGATGTCATCCGCAAACAGATTGATAACATGCGACCTATGCCATATCTGAAAGCCCTCAATACCTGGGTGGGACCTGATCCTCTCCGCCAACGGCTCCATCAGAAGATTGAAAATTGAGGGGGACAGAGGACACCTCTGGCGGGTGCCATTTGATATTGAAAAGGTGTCTGACAATAGGTTTGAGGTATACACCTGGGCACACGGGGGGAAGGAGTAAAGAGCGAGCACGGCCGAGAGTATCGGCCCAGAGAACCCAAATTTCCCCAGGGTGTTTTTCATATATCCCCAATGTATCCTGTCGAACGCCTTCTCCGCATCCAAAGAGAGTAGCAGAGAAGGCGTCCAACAGGATCTAGCATGCTGCATAACCCCCAACACCCTCCTTGTAGCATCTGACGCCTGCCTCCCTGGAGTGAAGCCAGATTGGTCAGACTTAACAAGAAAGGGAAGGACAGATAAAATTCTATGAGCCAATATCTTTGCATATAATTTTACATCGGAGTTCAACAGCGAGATCGGCCTGAAGTTGGAAGGAGTGGTGGGATCTTTACCAGGTTTTGGGATAGTAACCACATACGCCTTGAGCATCTCAGGAGGGAAGGAGGCAGAGGACACCGCTTTGGCATACAAGGTCTGTAGAGCTGGAACCAGCTCGTCTTGGAACGTTCTATAATAATCGTTCGGAAGACCGTCGGGTCCCGGGGATTTGCCTAGAGGGAGTGAGCTAATAATCTTTCTAATTTCAGGCTCCGAGGTAGGAGCATCTAGAGAGTCTAGTTGTGACTGAGAGAGGGACGGAAGGTTAACACTGGCTAGGAATGCCTGGATCTTGTCATCGGAGTGTTGTGGAGTGTCAGGGTCAGGGCTTTTTTTCAGGGGGAACTTGGGGGAACTCAGTTCCACCACCTCTGGATCAGACCCTTTGGTGCCTGCTCACCAAAATCACTTGTAAACACAGAAGTCTGGTTTATGTGTTTACAAGTGACAGCTCTGCACTCTGTGTGTAACCCCCTGAACTCTGCACTCTGTATGTAATGCAATCCTGGTATTTAATGCCCCTTTAAGACCCTTTTACTGTTTGTGAAATATGAACAGGGTCGTGATTGAGTTCCTGCACCTATTTTCTGAGAAAAAAAGCTCTGGTCAGGGTCATGCCTGAGATTATACAGGGACGAATAGTAATCGGCGAAGGAGTTCGCTATATCTTTAGGGTTAATAATTTTGTGCTTGTTGGTCGGATGGATCAGGAAAGGGATCTTAGCTTTGGCTCAAGCTGCTCGGAGCCTTTGGGCTAAAAATTTTCCCGCACGATTACCCAACGAGTAATGGTTCAATTTCATCCGTTGGAAATGTTTATCATATTGCTCAATAAGAAGGGACCTGAGCTCGGCCTGACACTGTGAGAGGGTTTTCCCTAGTGCCGCATTTGCACTAGATTTATTTTGGGCTTCTAACTTTTTGATGTCATCTAGGAGCTGAGTCATTTTCAGTGTCCTCTGCCTTTTCTCCCTTGCACAGATCTGAAGGATCACTCCTCTAACCTTATGGGCACACCACACAGTAGTTGTGTCAGAAACCGACCCCACATTATTTGCAAAGAATTCCGACAGACATTTAGCAATGGTAGTAGCATGAGTAGGCACTTAAAAAATCCTTAAATTTGCCCTCCAAAGATATGCAGGACTGGGAGTGTGCCCCTCCGCCACCGTTATAGAGACAGGAGCGTGGTCTGACCATGTTATATTGTGAATGGCGGAGGAGGACACTGCCTGCAAAAGCATCTTATCAACCAGTATGAGGTCAATTCTAGAATAGGAATTGTGCCTGGCTGAATGAAAAGAATAGTCACGTTCTGTTGGATGGTGGCACCTCCAAACATCAAAGACGTCCTCTGAGTGCAACAGCTGCTGGAGTTGAGGAGGGGGTCTCTTCGATGTGGAGGAGGAGTCCAGGGCATAATCAACTGTCAGGTTGTGATCTCCACATATTACCAGGGACCCTCGTTTCACCGAGGCAATCTTAGCATAGGTCCTTTTCAAAAAACGGAGCTGATGGGAGTAAGGTGCGTACACATTAGCAATAGTAAAGGGTTTGTTGTTTACTTCTCCCACCACGACCAGGTATCTCCCCCCAGGATCTGCAAGAACTTGCTGTAAGCTGAAAGCCACTGAGTCCTTTATAGCTACCAAAACACCCTTGTTCTTGGCTGGGGTATAGGCCATAAAAATGTGCGGGAAACGTTTGTGTGAGAAACGAGGCGGGTTATCAGTGGAGAAATGGGTCTCCTGAAGGCAGAGGACATCAGCCTGGAGGGCCAGAGCCTCTCTCCAGACCGAGGCCCGTTTGGCGGGGTGGTTAAGCCCATTCACATTAAAGGAGACAATTTTGACCGCCATTTGGGGATAGTAAACGACATTGGAAACAGTACCTTGGTTTCATCCGTGGAGAGCAGTTCATCTTGCGGTGTAGCCAGCTTTCAGTGCCGAGTAGAACCAGCCTTCCCAGGGCTGCGGGGAGAGTAGGGAGTGTACATAGATCTTTCCGGTGTAGAACAGGGTCCGACGACCAGAAAGAAGGAAAATAAGTAAAAAGGTCAGAGTCAAAGGAAAAAAACAACAACATGGAGTTCGCTAAAAAAAGCTTGAAGAAGCAAGAACCAGAGGGTAGAATTTCTACCCATAATCAAGGGGGATCAAAGGAACGTAACAAACTAAATACTCCGGATGGAGTGGGAACCTTGGTGTGATTAATGAGCCACTACCTTCCGTAGGGGGAAAGGATCACTCAGTGCGCTTCTTGCCTCTTTTCTTCCTGGACACTGTTTGCCATTGGTAGTGCTGATCAATCTTGGCAGATGGCATGGGACCTGTAGGTGCCTGGGCTGGGAGGATATCCAGGGATCGGAGCAATGAAAGGCCCTCCTCCAGACTAGCAATGGTTGTGTCTTTCCCATCATGAGTGACAGTGAGCTTCACTGGAAAACCCCATCTGTAGGGAAGGTTGTGATTGCGCAGAGCTTTGGTGATCGTCACCAGTGACCGTCGCTTCTGCATAGTGAATTGTGATAAGTCTGCGAACAGCTGAAGCCCAGCGAACTGTTCCGGAAGTTGTTGAACTTTCCTGAAGGAGACCATGAGCTGCTCTTTAACTTGATAAAAATGTATCCTCATCAGGACGTCTCGGGGTACATTCTCGGGCAGGAAACCTGGGTTGGGCAGCCTGTGAATTCTATCAATCTGCAGCTCTGACTCAGAAACATCAGGGAGGATCTGCTGCAGCAGGTCTCTGGCAAATTTCTGTAGCTGGGCGGGGAGCACTGTTTCAGGGACCCCCCTTAGCTTAACATTATTACGCCTTGACCTGTCCTCGAGGTCAGCGACCTTTGCCCTCAGCCAGGCTATTTCAGTATCATGTTCAGAGTGGGCATCAATCAGTGAGTTGTGGGAGGATGCAAATTCTCCCATTTTTTCTTCCACGTGTGTGATTCTCTCCCCCAGCTCACCTACATCCGCTTTAAAATTCCTCATGCACTGAAGCATGTCAGCATGCATGGAGCTCCTGAGGGAGACAAGCATGTCTTTTAACGTTGTGTCAGACACTGCATTCCCTGAGGTGGGGAAGGCAGTGAAGGGGTCAATTAGCTCCTTCGTGTCCTCCAGGGCCTCAGCCCCCCCGCTCACCTGACCGATGTTCGCCTCCAGGCGAGGCTTAGATTTGGCAGGGCTCCTATCGAACGGGGACGATCCACCTGGAGATTGCTGTGTGGTGCCTGGATGCATCGCCGGGCTCGAGGCCGTTGATTGGGAGCTGCAGGGTGAGGTAGGAGATACGTCCTCCAGGCCGGCGCTGGCGCCATCTTGTTTTAGGCTGCGGCTTTTGGGAGGATAGAATTCTTCCAATTTCCGAGGCTGGGACCCCTCTTTTCGCTTACGGGTCTTGCCATCCGTGTCTCCGGACCCCCAGGCGAGAATGGGGCAAGTGATGGGCGGAATATCCGCCGCTGTAGCTAAGTGCTAGGTTCCCTTGGACGGAGCAGCGCGATCACACGTCCATACAGCCGCGCGGTAGCCACACCCCCCCCCTAATATTTATATTCTATTCAGTTTTTTTTCTATACGGATCTGTTATTTTCTATTCAAATTCAAATTTTGGGAAATGGCTATATTCTTTCTATTCTATTATTTTTTTAATTCTATTGTTTTCCATTCTATTATAGTCTATTCTATTTGATTCCTTTCTTATGTATTCAAATTAAAACGTATTCTATTTGAAATTTGAATTTCAGAAGATGGTCATATTCTTTCTATTTTAATATATTCTATTATTTCTCTTTTATTATATTCTATTGTATTATTTTATTTTCTATTCTTCTTTGTTCTGTTTTACTCTATTATATTTTATTAGTTAATTTTCTGTTATTTTCTTTTATTTTCTATTATATTATATCTTTTCTAGTCTATTCATTTATGTTCTATTTTATTTTATTCTATTTGGAAATTGCAAAACAAATTGAAAACTATACAAATTTAAAAACTATTCAAAATGTATTAAAAAAAATTCAAATCTATTTCAATTTGAATTTCATAGAAATGTGTTTCTCCGTTATTTTGAATTTGTTTAAATTTGTTACTATTGTCATTTGGAAATTTGTATAATAATTCCAAAATTCCAAATTAAATTAACTGCACATGTCTTGTTGCCACTTGTTTTTTAATCATTAAAGCTTTGCATTTTTTTTTACTACACTTAGTATGACACCCTTTGGTGTTCCTTTATAACTTCCTGGATTCCAACTACCCTTATCTCGGGCATGCATGCAAGAGGCTGTGCTTAGCTAAAAAAAACACTCCTCCCCTCCTGAAGACTCCTGGAATGTTTGAAATCATTTGCCTAGACCTGGAAATCAGGAAGAAATTGAAACAATGAAAAAATAAATAAATATGATATGCTTTCCTATCTATTTACGAATGCTAGCAGCATAAGGATTAAAAAAAAAAACGTTGACTGGGAGAGTAAAGTTATTCTTTATTAAAGGATCACTAAAGGATTTTTTTTTTTAGCTAAATAGCTTCCTTTACCTTACTGCAGTCCTGGTTTCATGTCCTCATTGCTCGTTTTTGCTCTGATGTTGCTGTAATACTAGTCTGTTCTGGACATTTCCTGGTTGTCTGGCTCCTTATGAAAAAAGTCATGGGAGAGTTTAGTTTCGTTTTCCTAGCCATGACTCTCTATGGCACTGTCCAGCACAGAGGCATAAAATAACATGCAAAGACTAAACTAGTTTCAGTTTCGTTTTTGCATCTAAGAGGCACATTATATGATTGATTTTTATCTATTTTTAATCGTTTTTTAAAGGAATCGGTTAACTATTATGTCTCAATACCCTGTAAACAGTCATTTCAGCAATTTTTTTTTTTCCTGTAGTGATCCTTTAAACCATCTGCCGTGATCTTAAAAAAGAAGTAAACCCTGATGGGTTTTGCTTCCTCTTTATTTCCCTGCAAAGGTAAAGCATAATGGGCTACTATGCATCACATAGTAAGTAGCCCATTATATGTCATTTACCTGAAAACGAAGCCTGCGTCACCGCTGTCCCCACTTGCTGCAAGTGTCCATCTTCACCCCTCTTCCTTCCAGGGCTGTGGACTCCAGCCCTGTGACTGGCTGGAGTCACGTTACGTCACTCCTGCGCATGCGCATGGGAGCCACCAGTCATGGCATGACCCCTTTAGAAATGGCACGATTGTGCCCTTTATACAGTGCACATGCACAGAAGACATCAGTGTACACATACATTGTAAATATCTCCTAAACTGTGTAGGTTTAAGAGATATTTCCAGCACCTACAGGTAAGCCTTAATATAGGCTTACCTGTAGGTGAAAGTGGTTGTATAGTTTACCATCACTTTAAATTGTGCATGTATTATTATCGACATGATATTGGGTCCACACACTTGCTAATGTGATATTAGCTCATATTCTTTTATGTTGGGCTGGTTTCTCCTTAGAATTGATACTTTATCTTAAATTAATATAAGAGTACAACTTAAAGGGTAACTCCACTTTCATGGAGAAAAAAATCAAATAAAAAATAATAATATTGCATATACAAGTGCAACACAAGTCATATTGAAATTTATTGTTATTAAAAATGACATTTCCTTTTCAATCTGCAGCTCTGTAATTTTCTGTAAAGTGCAATGCAATATGGCTACCTGGATGTGTTCTGTACTCACAGGGCCAGATTAACAGACAATTACGTTACTCCGTGGCGGCGTAACGTATCCCATTTACGTTACACTGCCGCAGGTTTACAGCGTAAGTGCCCGATTCACAAAGCTCTTACCTGTAAACTTGCGGCGGTGTAACGTAAATGCGCTCGGCGCAAGCCTGCCTAATTCAAATGGGGCGGGCACCATTTAAATTAGGCGCGTTCCTGCGCCGAACATTCTGCGCATGCTCCATTAGGAAATTTCCCGACGTGCCTTGCGCAAAATTACGGCGCTCCAACGTTTTTTTTTAAATGCGACGTGCGTTACGGCGTTTCGTATTCCCGTCTTACTCAAAAAAATAAAAATCGAAATTTGATGCGGGAACGACGGCCATACTTTAACATGGCTGATCTAAAGATAAGCCATGTTAAAGCAGGTGTAACTTTGTGACGGGTAAAAACAACTAGCGACGACGTACGGGATTGCGACGAACGCGTGGATCTTCGTGGACCGCCGTAACTGGTCATTTGCATATTCTACGCCGACCGCAATAGAATCGCCACCGAGCGGCCGGCATAGAATTGCATCCTAAGATCCGACAATGTAAGTCAATTACACCTGTCGGATCTTATGGCTATCTATGAGTAACTGATTCTATGAATCAGTCGCATAGTTAGGACGGGCGGATCACAGAGATACAACGGCGTATCAGGAGATACGCCGTCGTATCTCTTCTGTGAATCTGGCCCAGAATGCCTACAGAACGCCCCTCAGAAACATAATTTCCTGCTTGTGTGATTGGCTCACTGATTTTCCCAGAAGTCTACACTAGGATACAAGTCAGATTTTTGGCACCCCCTGCAGCAAAAATGTAATTTTTGGTAAGATACTACCAATAGGAAATCCCATCTAAAGGGATGCAGACCCTGCAATGTTCTTCGTTAGAGCCCTGATTCTGCAGCATCTGTTTGATAATTATGAAACCACTCCCATTAGACTCACTTTGCACAGTGCCACAGAGGAACAAACTGATTTCTGCACACTAACAAAATGTAGGAATCTGCAACAAAGTTTGTTAAAATCCTTGCACTGTACATGATTACCCAAGGGGAATGTTTTTTTCTCATCAAAAGTGGAGTTACGCTTTAAAGAATAAAGCCAGTATTTAGATGAATTCTTCAAGCAGGATCAACTAAACATATTTAGCAAAACTGCTGGCAGAGTGATTTTTTTTAATTACTTGTAACTGCAGTAACCAAATTTTTATTATGTATTTACATTTAATTGATATATTTTCTGTTAACTCTTGAATAAAATGCAAATAGCAGAACTGTGCAATGAGGGTTTCTAACCTAGGTAATCACACAACAGAAACCTCAACACAACCATAGCAAGAAAGCAGAATTAAAACAGATTATTTGTTTATGTTCTCTTCTTTTTTACTTTCACCCTGAAGTGAACTATATAAAACCTCAATCACTTTTTTTTCTTTCTCCAATTAGATTTCTAAATGCTCGTTTAACCACTTACCTGTTTAATGACCACTCAGACTTATGACCAGCTCTCCCCACCCGAACGACCCGCTATACATCATTGTATTGTAAAGTACAGTACAGAATTTTTGTTTGTCTTCTGTACTGTATGCAAATTAAAAAACGTTATTGAGCTGGAGATTTGTGTTTAGACCTTTTTTTCACAATACAATACAGTAGTTAAGAATGTTTAAAATATTTAATACTTGTGGCTCCTCATTTAACGACCAATTCAACATTGGAACAGAACCTGGTTGTTAAGTGAGGAGAGCCTGTATTCAAAGTATTTTTTTTTTTCATAAAAATGTACATCATTTTTTATAGATCCACAGCACGTGTAAAATGTGGTAGATCTGTTGGGGTAAACAGCTTACATTCAAATTTCTGTATTTTCAAAGAGATTACAAAGCATCATTCCTTTTATACTACTCTTCATATTGAAATCTCCTATACAATAATTATTTTCTAAGTATTTTAAGAATTCAAGTTGTTTTAGATTTTTTATAATGTAGCTTATAAAAAGACCAAAGTTGATATTTGGCCAGTGAAATTTCCCTTCAACAAATAATACTCCATTTCCCGCTAGTGTATTGTCCCAGTAATAAAAATAAAATAAAAACTGTCTAAATACTTACATAAATACATGATTACATAATATGCTGGGTCCTTAGTCTTCTCTGTTGTAGACTAGTGAGTAAGGGCTGCTGCAGGCTCCTCACAAGGTCTTCAAATAATTACAAAATCTAAAATGTTTTATTTTTTTTATATGAATAAAATAGAGTAAACTAGAAAATGCATTTCCTGCAGAAATTGCGTGGGAATGCTGAATAGCTGAATTGCTAAAGCTAACTGGATGAATAGCTTAAATCCATAAGAAAACGTTGAAAAAGTGAGAATAGTTGGAAAAGTAGGAAAAGCTGAAAAGCTTTTTTTAAAATGCTGATACAAAACTGAATTGTTGGCTTTAAAAGTTTGCAAATAATAAGCCCAATACACACTCTGTTTAATCGATAACATTTCCTGAAATGATCACTAAACTTAAACAACTTTTTCACAAAAACTGTAAAAGATATCAAACTGAAAAGATATATCCGGATAGCTGAATATTTTGTGAACATTTTAAAGTTTTTTGGCATCTGTAGGTGAAAGTATGCTGAAACTTTTGGGAGCGGAAGAAGATTTTATGGATTTGAAGCATGCTCTCATTGACTTCAATGTTAAAAAAAAAGTGTTAAAAAGATTAATATTTTAGTATAAATAGTAAAAAAAAATTAAGAAGCCCCATCATTAGCTGAAAGAGCTGAACATTTTAAAAGTTGAATGGTTTTAATAGCTGAAAGTTTGCAGATGTTACGCAGAGCCAAAACACGTACGGAATAATAAAATTCTAATTAAGAATAAATAAAAAAAAAACTAATAACAATAGTGGGACTGCTGAAGCATTAAAACTAAATATAATGTGGCACAAAATGTGTGTGTGTGTATATATATATATATATATTTTTATATACCGGTATATATATATATATATATGGAAGTTTGGTGTTACGCTTTTACAAAGCAACACATATTGCTTTATCACTTCCTGAAAAAATATATATATTCTGTTCTGAAAATATTTGTATTTATAAGGCAACATGTCTACAGTTTTTTCTTTATGTGTTTATTTATGTCTTAACATTCTGAACATTATAATCATTACTGGTCTAGGACAAAGAAACAAATTACATGATATCCAACAAATAACACTATAGCAGAAGCAATGGAAGCCTTCTAAAATTACAGCAATATACAGCAGCTAGTCATTAAAGATCAATTTACTAAATCGTTTCCTTATTTTAATTTCCAGAATCACTGTTATAGTATTTCTGCTGATCACAAAGAATTTTACTATTAACGATACTTAGCAGAGCGTAAACAGTTTAGCAACATAATAAAAGTCAAATGTCTTGACAGTAAGGTAAATTATGTATATTAAACGTGTCCCTGTTTACAGGAATTGAAGTATTGTTTCCTTTGAGCTCAGGATTTTGTTTTTGACTTTTACATATTCTTATAATAGATATTTTTTGTCTCCTGATGGTTTAGGCAACATAAAGCAAGTTACCAGGACAGCATGCTACATAAATAACTCTACATGTATTACATCTATAAAAACTGTAATGATACATTTTCCAGTGGAGTTCGTAATAGTAACAGCCTTAATATGACTTATATATTTGTATGCCATCCATGCCTCAAAAAAGGCATAACTGCTTGACCAGATTTTTTTAGCTGTTTTAAATCTGAATTTGGGGAAAAGAAAAATCCTCCCAAGCAGTGGGGTAGGCCTCACCCTGCAAGGGTTAAATGCTCATTTACATCTATGGGATTGGACAAGGCAGCATTAGTTACCTGATCCTCCACTCCTTTAGGTCACTAAAGGATTTTTTTTTTAGCTAAATAGCTTCCTTTACCTTACTGCAGTCCTGGTTACATGTCCTCATTGTTCGTTTTTGCTCTAATCCTTCTCTGTTCTGAACACTTCCTGGTTGTCTGTTTCCTGATGAAAAAAGTCATGGGAGCTTTCTCTCTGTGGTCACTAATCAAGGAGGTGTGATTTCTGTGTGTCTAAAACCCCTCAGCACCAATCAGTTGTTTTCCAAACCATCACTGCCCTGTATTGGCTCTGTGAAGCAGAGAAGCAGGAAACATGCAAAAAAGAAACTGAAACTGTAGGTATATTATATGATTGATTTGTATCTATTTTTAATCATTTTTAAAAGGAATCAGTTAACTATTATGTCTCTATACCCTGTAACCAGTCATTTCAGCAAAAAATGTTTTTTCCTTTACAACTCCTTTAATGCCCTTAATGTTAATAGCCTTGCATTGGACATAAGGAAGCCAAGGGACAGTCCAACCACTGGAGCATAGGCGAGTGCTATCTGCTTGGGAAGTGGAGGACTTGGTTGGTAAAACTTCTTTTGCTGCCCATAGACCTAAATGAACATTTGATCCTTGCAGTGCTGGGACAGCCCCACTGCAAGGTAGGATTTTTACTTTTCTGATATTGGAATTGGAATTAAAGATTTTTAAAAACAATGAAATTATTGTAGTTAACTTAAAATGCTTATATTCCTTTAATTAACCGCTTAAAGGTCACCCCATGTACATATACTGCAGCAGGGCGGCGCTTTAGCGTAAAATAATGTACCATTACATGTTTGCTTCCATTGGCTTTGGGGCATTCGTGCGTGTGTGCTGCTGGATCCACGCTCCAGCTGTGATTGGACACATCGGGAGGCAATTACCCGGCCCAGCGGCCAGGATGACCGCTGGCCACCCACGATCGTTGCCTGGAGAGACAAAATGGTGGTCTGCCTATATAAACAAGTCAGTGAGTAAACAAGTCAGGAGCACAGATATATAATTTCTAAATGGATACTGGTGCCAATAGTGAAACTAAAACGAATTGTTTGACTTTATACATGTGCACAAATGTTTTAAAAAAGTATATACCGGTATATAGTTTATAATTGCTCAAAACATATAAGTCATAAAAAGTTCAAAACAACTAACTCCAGAAATCTTTTTGGATGATTCTGCTCCAAACACAATGTGAAAAAGACAGTTTACATACCCTGGAATGTTTGGCCTTGGTAAAAACACAGAAGGTGGCACACACAGGTTAACATTGCAACTAAAGGTTAATTTCCCACATTTGTGGCTTCTTAACCACTTCTGCCCCTGAAAACTTTTCTCACTTCATGACCGGGCTATTTTTTGCGATATGGCACTGCATTGCTTTAACTGACAATTGCGTGGTCATGCGAACGCTGTATCCAAACAAAACTGAAGTCCTTTTTTTTCCTACAAATAGAGCTTTTGGTGGTATTTGATCACCTCTGTGTTTTTTGTTTTTTGGCTATAAAAAAAAAAGCGACAATTTCGAAAAAAATAATTTTTTTACAGTTTGTTACAATACATATCCCCAAAAATGTTTTAAAAGATCAAATTTATTCATCAGTTTTGGTCAATATATATTCTTTGACAAATTTTTGGGACCATTGACATTTATACAGCGATCAGTGCTATATAAATGCACTGATTACTGTGTAAATGTCACTGGCAGGGAAGGAGTTAACACTAAGGGGTGATCAAGGGGTTGACTGTGTTCCTTCAGTGTGTGTGTTCCAACTGTAAGGGAAAGGAACTGACTAGAGGAGAAGACAGATTGTTGTTCCTAGCTAGTAGGAAGGAACACACAATCTGTCTCTCCTCTCCTCACAGAACAGGGATGTGTTTACACACACACACATCCCTTTTATGGCTCCCGTGCCTGCGATCGTGCATGACCGGCGGTCATCTCGCGCCTTCTATCCCTGCTTAAAGGGCCAACGTACAGCTATGATGGCTCGCAGGAACGTGCTGACCTGCCGCAGTATAATGCAAGTCAAGTGGTTAGATCACAATTAGTGTCTGTGTATAAATTGTCAATGAGTTTGATAGCGCTCACATGGATGCACTAAGCAGGCTAGACATTGAGCCATGAAGAGGTGGAAAAGAACAGTCAAAAGACCTGTGCAACAAAAGGATATGAAAAGATATCCAAAGCCTTGAATATATCAGTCAGTACTGTTGTTCAATCACTTAACCTCCCTGGCGGTATGATTATTTCAGAAAAAAAGGTGCTGAAAGCGGTACCATTATTTGCAAGGAAATGTGGCGTTTTATACTGTAGGTCTGTAATAATTATAAATAATTATAACAAGTAATAATATAATTATAATAAAAATGATTCAATAATGTAATCGACTCAAAATCACTGAAATTTGCTCAGTTGCAGAATTGTCGCTGTCATTACTTTTATTTTCCTGACAGACTCCATGGCAGCCTACGTGTGGTTAATCCCGCCTCTCATACCTCATAGGACCCTACTCCCATAAATCTTTGCTTCTAGCCAGAGACCGTGTTCCTTTTTTTGTCCTCCTCCTAGGACCAAGAAGTTTTTTCTCATCTGATGAAGATTTTTCAGCCTGACGCACAAATGGTGATGAAGGTTCAATCTTACCTGAAGTCCAGCAATCTCTGTTATTAGCAGGGTGGATTCGGGCGGCATTCTACGGTGCCATGAAGAGCTTACAGTCCTGACCATTGGCAGGCAAGCGGCAGTTTGGCCAAACGTCCTAGCTACTAGCAGGAGGCCCTTCCCTATTGAAATGCGCCCAGACTGTGCAGCGATGGCTCAAGATTCCAGGCTGGATCAAGTTGGTATCGTATGAAATATTTATTCCTCTAATGGCAGCAGTGTTTATTTTTGTCTGTCTGTACTTGTCTGTCCTCTATGGCGGCTGGAGCGCATTGCGTCTCAGCCTGCCGCGTCTTCCGGGTGTCTGCACAGCTGCGTGCCTCGTCCGAGAACGAGGCTTGGTTTCGCGCATGCGCAGTCCCGGACACGGCGGCGCTCGCGCATGCGCGCGGGCTCCGCTGGGCGACGTCGGCTACGCCGTACGTACGCCAGGGGGGCGCGGTGACGTCATCAGCGGCGCCAAGCTTTAAATAGCTGTCAGATTCAGCTAAAGCTTGGGATGCCCTGCAGGATTGACAAGCAGCCTCCCGGTGCCTGCGATCGTGTCTGCTAAGGTAGGAAGCTATGCTGCCTTTTCCTCCTCTGATGACTATCTGTATTCCCTATAGGTGAACTTTGTATTTGTTTTTTTTACAGCTACCAAGCCTTAGGTTATGGATGTATCACCGCCCCCCTGTGGCCAACCCTTGCGCTGCAGGTAGGATTATTTTCCTTCTGCTTGGTATTGGGTGCCCTTTTTTTCTTTCAGCTTGGTTGATGTGTTTTCCTTCTATTTCTTCTTTTTTCCACAGTCCTTCTAGGTCTGAATCTAGGCATTCAGCACGTGAAGATAATACTAATGTTAAATCAAAACATCATTCCTCTTCAAGTTCTAGACGGCCAAGATCTGCCTCTAGACATCATAGTAGAGAGTCCAGGTCTGGGCACCACTCTCACGGCCATACCAGCCACTCTAGAAGCAGAGTCTGCTGGGGGTGTAAAACCCAGATTCCAGAAGGAAAATCTCTCTGTGAACCATGCTATGCCCGGGCCATAAGAGAGAATGGGGATGAAAGTCTTCAAGTAGAGGCTATGGTCAGAAAGGTGGTCCAAGAGTCCTTAAATATATCTGAACCCATTGCTCCAGTTGCTCCTCCAACTGACCCAGCACCAGTTCCCATGCAAACGGATGCTGAAGCTCCGGGTCCCTCCAGACTTTACCGCTCCGCTAGTGAATCCTCTCTGTGCGAGGTAGAAGATTCTAACGCTACATCTGGTTTTGATTTTGCCTTAATACCAAATCTAGTTAAGGCAGTGAAAGATGCCTTAAAGTGGGAAGAACCTGTTGAGGCTCCTTCTAAACAAAGGAAATATTTTAAACAACTTAAGAAGGAGCGCCCCAGTTTTCCTTTTCTAGAAGAACTCGGGGGTATTTTTTCAGACGAATGGACTGGAGTTGAAAGGAAAAATTCTCTACTTTCAAAGGTGGCAAAGATGTATCCATTCAAGAGCGAAGATGTGAAACATCTGGAATCTGCCCCTCTGGTCGATGCAGCTCTAATGAGATTAGTGAAACATGTCACACTCCCTTTGGAAGATACCGTTTCTTTCAAAGACGGATTAGAGAGGAAGATAGATACTGACCTCAAGCGTATATATATCACAGCGGGCATGACTTGCAAGCCAGCTCTAGCCCTTGCAGCTTTATCCAAAGCAATGGAGACCTGGTCAGACGAGATTGATTCTTCCGTGTCATGCATTTCTGAAGATTTAGCCGGGAGCATGCCGCTTCATGAACTGAAAATGGCATCAGTCTTCTTGGGGGAAGCTTCCCTTGACATTATTCGCCTGGTGGCTCGTGTCATGCTCTCCTCTGTGACGGCCAAGCGGGCCTTGTGGCTTTGCCCTTGGCTAGCTGATCCTGCCTCTAAACAGGCATGGTGCCGAATTCCCTTTCAGGGTTCTTCTCTGTTCGGGAATAAGCTTGACAATGCCATTACCCGTGCCACAGGCGGTAAGTCAGGGTTCCTTCCCCAAGATCGTCGCCTTCTGAGTCAGAAGAGATTTCAACCCAGACATAATCAGGATCGGGCAAGAGAGGCTCGTAGCTATAGGCCTGGTCGTGATTTTAGACGAAACTGGAGAAGAAACCAGCCATCAGGGCAGAAACCCTCCAAAGCAGCTCCTTCCGGGGGTCGTGAAGCCCCTAAATCCTTTTGATATAGGGTCGGCTCAGACGGTTGAAGTCGGGGCCAGGTTACTCGGGTTCCGACATGTCTGGGCAGCCTCAATAAAGGATTACTGGACAGTCAAAACGATCTCTTCAGGTCACTCCTGGACGTTTATCAAACCACCAATACTTCAGTTTGTACCCACAGTCCTACCCTGCTCGGTGGAGAAAAGACAGATTCTTCTTTCTTACACAGATTCCCTAATAAACCAGGGCGCTGCCATACAAGTTCCAACACTCGAAAGGTTCCAAGGGATATACTCACCTTGTTCATGGTTCAAAAGAAGTCCGGCTCTTGGAGACCAGTTATAGATCTCACGCACCTAAATACATTCATAAAAAAGGAGAGGTTCAAAATGGAGTCATTACTCACAATAAGTCAGACAGTCCAACCAGACGATTGGCTAGTCTCCATAGACCTGAAAGATGCGTACTTTCATGTTCCAATTGCAGTAGAGTTCCAGAAATATCTCCGGTTTGCGGTAGACAACATTCATCTCCAATTCATATGTCTCCCGTTCGGGCTTACAACATCGCCTTGGGTATTTTCAAAGCTCTTACTGGCTATTGTGGCCTTGATCAGGACCAAGGGAATCCGTTTACACCATTATCTGGACGATCTGCTGTTACTTTCCCAGTCCAGGGAGCAGCTGTTATTACATCGGTCTCTAGTTATCTCCACCCTGACGGAGTTCGGGTGGCTCCTGAATCTAGAGAAAAGTCATCTCGAGCCCACTCAATCCCTGATCTTTCTTGGAGCTCAATTCAATACAGTAGAGAGCACAATCTCCCTACCACTGGAGAAAATCCCAGTAATCCGAGACAGGATTCACCTTGCATTGTCTTCTCCTCTCCTCAGAGCCTCGCAGTGCCTCAAAATAATAGGCACCATGGTATCTACAGCGCCCATGGTGAAATGGGCTCAGTGGAAGATGCGGCCCTTTCAGAAAGGGTTTCTCCAGCAATGGGATCCGAAGTCCCGAGATCATTTCGTTCGGATAACTCCATCCATGCGGGAAAGTCTCCCTTGGTGGCTTCTGCGGAAGAACCTTCTCAACTGTCATTCGATAGCCCCCATTTCATGGATCACGATTACCACGGACGCCAGCAACAAAGGCTGGGGAGCACTCTGTCTGAAGGAGGTAGCTCAAGGGAAGTGGGTCTTTCCATCCCAAAGGATAGTGTCCAATGTCCTGGAACTCCGAGCAGCTTTCAACGCTCTACAAGCATTCGTTCACTTGGTAAAGGGGTCCTCAGTCCTCCTGAGACTCGACAACACATCAGCAGTGTCTTATATCAAGAGACAAGGGGGCACTCGCAGTCTTTCCCTACTGAAGGAAGTGGATCCGATCATGTCTTGGGCTCAAGCACACCTAATGAACTTGACAGCTGTATATCTTCCCGGGGTTCAGAACTTTCAGGCGGATTTCCTTTCAAGAAAGACGCTCGACAACAACGAGTGGTCTCTCCACAGCGAAGTCTTCAATTGGGTTCTATCTCTAGGGATTTCGCCAGAGGTAGATCTATTCGCATCCCCGTGCAACTTCAAACTAAAGAGGTACTACACAAGATGTCGTTGCCCTCAAGCCTTCGGTGTGGACGCCCTGACGGACCAGTGGAGGTTCCAGAAAGCATATGCCTTTCCCCCAATGCCTGTCATTCTTCGTTTTCTTGCGAGACTCAGATGGGAGAGAGTCGAGATAGTAGCAATAATTCCATACTGGCCCAACAGACCATGGTTCCTATTACTAGTGCAACTAAGCTTCCGGAATCCAATTCAGCTTCCAACCAGGCCAGATCTTCTACTACAAGGATCAACTCCTCACCCTTGTCCAACACACCTCCATCTGATGGCTTGGTTTTTGAGAGGGCAAGGCTGGAAGCGCTAGGGTGCCCAAGTAAAGTTGTTCCAACTTTGTTAAATGCCAGAAGATCAAGCACCAATAAAGTTTATCAGAAAATTTGGTCTAAATTTTCAGATTTCATTTCTTCCGTGAATGGTTCTCACGATGATCCCCAAATCCAAGATGTTCTAGGGTTCCTCCAGACAGGTCTTGACTTACCATTATCTGTCAGTTCTTTGAGAGTACAGATTTCAGCCATTTCCGCCTTCACAGGCATATCCTGGGCAAGACACACCCTTGTCAGGCAATTCTTTAAGGGTGCTGTGAGACTGAGGCCCCGTACTCACGACCAAACATGTCTGCTGAAACTGGTCCGCAGGCCAGTTTCAGCAGACATGTTTGGTCGTGTGTGGGCGCGAGCGGGCCGAATTCCAGCAAACATTTGCCCGCCGGGCCTTTTCCCAGCGGACAAATATTCCTGGACTTGTTTTAAAACAGTCCGCTGGAATCCTGCCCGCTCGGACATGTACGGTCGTCAGTACAGACCTACCGTACATGTCCAGGCGCCCGCCGTCCCTCGCATGCGTCGAATGACTTCGACGCATGTGTGGAAGCATTTTAAAGGCGGGCCGCCCACGTCGCTGCGTCATCGACGCGGCGACACCGCGGACACGCCCCGCGTATTGTTTACGCGCGGACTTCTGTACGATGGTGTGTACAACCATCGTACAGAAGCCCTCTGGCAGACATGTATGGTGAAAACGGTCCGACGGACCGCTTTCACCATACATGTTTGGTCGTGAGTACCCGGCCTTAGACCTCAAAGAAAACCAAGGTTCTCTAAGTGGGATCTTCCTATGGTTCTGGATTTTTTCTCAGAAAGTCATGTGAATCTTTTGTCAATCAAGGATCTCTCCCTCAAGGTGGCCTTCCTTATTGCCATCACATCAGCTAAAAGAGTGTCTGAAATTGGTTCTCTAGGTTCCAAAGAACCGTTTCTCACCTTCTTCCCGGATCGGGTCGTGTTAATTCCTATGTTGGGTTCTAACCCAAAGGTAACATCTGTCTTTCACGAGAATCAAGAGATCGTCCTTCCAACCTTTCGTTCATCTGAGGACTCTAGTGTTCATCCTCTGGATGTTGGAGAAGTTCTGAAACAATACCTTGAAGCTACTACTTCTTTCCGGCAATCAGATCATCTACTTGTCACCTTTCAAGGGAAAAATAAAGGAATGCGTGCTTCCTCCAGGACTATTGCAAGGTGGATCGTCCAAGCCATCCAAATGGCCTACAGAGCAAAGGGGTTGGCTCCTCCAGAAGTGGTGACTGCACACTCCACTCGAAGCATCTCCACATCATGGGCGGCTGCCCGTCACGTCTCCCCGGAAGCGATTTGTAAAGCGGCTGCATGGTCGTCCTTAAATACATTCATGACGCATTATTGCGTAGAACCGGCCTCCTTATCGTCGGTTAATTTTGGTTTACATGTTTTATCTGTTTGACAATGTCAATTAAATCTTTTTTTCTTTAACCAGCAACTGCCCACCCGGGTGTGTATGGCTAGTCATTTCCCACACGTAGGCTGCCATGGAGTCTGTCAGGAAAAGGGAAAATTTATATCAAATACTTACCGTAATTTTCCTTTCCTGATGGACTCCATGGCAGCAGGAGTTCCCTCCCTTGCTGGAGTAGGCTATATTACGGAACACGGTCTCTGGCTAGAAGCAAAGATTTATGGGAGTAGGGTCCTATGAGGTATGAGAGGCGGGATTAACCACACGTAGGCTGCCATGGAGTCCATCAGGAAAGGAAAATTACGGTAAGTATTTGATATAAATTTTCCCTTTTTTTATGACGAATTTCCCCACAAATCGCTATCGCACAATTCTGCAAGTGATTATAATTAATTATCGCTGTTTTCTAGCTGCTCTAAAATAATTTTTGACATAAAGGGACACTTTTGGTTGCTATGGACAATCTACAGTTTGTAGGGAGAAAGAACCGTTTTTATTATATAAAAGTACATGTAGGACACTGGGCAGACCACTAGGGACAAGGGTGTGTGTATTTTTTACATACAGTACTGTAATCTATAAGATTACAGTATACTGTATGTAATGTGTTTGTTTACGTTTTTGAATTTGGCGCCGTTCTCTGCTCCCGTGCGTCGTAACGTCGCAGGGAACGGAGATCAGCAGCACACAGAGGCACTGTGTGAATCGAGCGAGGTCCCGCTCGCTCACACAGCGCGGTGGCATCGCTGGATCCAGGGACAAGGTAAGTAACTTTGTCTGCTGCTGCAGCGAGGCATGCCCGAGTCTGACTGGGGGTTACCGCTTTTGGTATAAAAATCTCACCCCGAGTCAGACTCGGGAATACCGCTAGGAGGGTTAATAAGAAGTGGAAATTTTGGGGATCTCTTGATACCAAGCCAAGGTCAGGTAGATCAAGAAAGATTTCAACCACAACTGCCCTAGTAACTGTTTGGGATACAAAGAAAAACCCACAGTTAACCTCAGGAGAAATACAAGCTGCTCTGAAAAAAGATGGTGTGGTTGTTTTTAAGGACCACAATACAATGATATTTGAACAAAAAAGAGCTGCATGGTTACGTTACCAGAAAGAAGCCTTTACTGTACAAGTTCCACAAAACAGCCTGGTTACAATATCCCCAACAACACCTTGACATGCCTCTGGCTTTTTTTTTGTGGCATTGACACAGTAAAGGCTTCCTTCTGGCAGCTCAACCATGCAGCTCTTTTTTGTTCAAGTATTGTTAAATTGTGCGCCTTAAAAACAACTACACTGTCTTTTTGGAGAGCAGCCTGTATTTTTCCTGCAGTTACCTGTGGGTTTTTCTTTGTATCCTGAGAAATTCTTCCACCAGTTGTGGCAATATTTCTTGGCTTGGTATCAAAAGAGCCCTTAATTTCCTACTTCTTAATAAGTGATTAAACAGTACTCACTGGCATATTCAAGGCTTTTGATATCTTGTTATATCCTTTTCCATCTTTGTAAAGTTTCATTAACTTGTTATGCAGGTCTTTTGAAGGTTCTTTTCTATCTCCTTATGGCTCAGTGTCTAGCCTGCTTAGTGCATCCATGTGAGAGCTAACAAACTCATTGACTATTTATACACAGACACTAATTGTGATTTAAAAAGCCACAAACTTTCCCTTGAAATTTTGTTTGAAGGGCGTTGGCCGTGAACTTGGTATGCATACACACGGCAGGTTTTTTTCAGCAAAATTTCCCCAAATCACATGTTTTTTTAGCTCTTTACCGCCACCCTTTGGTCAACTTCTGTATTGTTGTCTGATCTTTTGCATTGGTTCTGAGCATGCGTGTTTGTATTGTGAACTTAAGTGCAATGGATTTCTGTACACATGGCAGCACTTTGCACCATAGGACTTTTGTTGCTGGAAAGTTTGTCTGTTTGCAGAGCGAACTTTTGTCCGATGAAAAAGGAAAAGTTTGTCAGATGGAGCGTACACACAGATTTTTTGAAAAACCTGGTAATTTTGAAGTTTGTTGCCAAAAAGTCCTATCGTCGGTATGGGCCTTTACAATCACGGCGATACCTCACATGTGTGGTTTGAACATCGTTTTTATATGCGGGTGCTGCTCACGTGTGGGTTCGCTTTTGTGCGCGAGCTCGTCAGGACGGGGTGCTTACATTTTTTTTCTTATATATTTTACTTTATTTTGACACTTTAAAAAAAAATGGGTCACTTTTATTCCTATTATAAGGAAGGTAAACATCCCTTGTAATAGAAAAAAGCATGACAGGTCCTCTTAACCACTTAAGGACCTTGCCTGTTTTTCGGACTTGGTGTTTACAAGATTAAAACATTTTTTTTTGCTAGAAAATTATTTAGAACCCCCAAACATTATATATTTTTTTTTCTAACACCCTGGAGAATAAAATGGCGGTCATTGCAATACTTTTTGTCACACCGTATTTGCGCAGCAGTCTTACAAGCACACTTTTTTTGGAAAAAAAAAAAAAATTTGAATGAAAAAATAAGACAACAGTAAAAGTAGCCCATTTTTCTATAATGTGAAAGATAATGTTACGCCGAGTAAAATTATACCCAACATGTCACGCTTTAAAATTGCGCCCGTTCGTGGAATGGCGTCAAACTTTTACCCTTAAAATCTCCATATGCGACGTTTAAAAAATTCTATAGGTTGCATCTTTTGAGTTGCAGAGGATGTCTAGGGCTAGAATTATTGCTCTCGCTCTAACGATCGCGGTGATTGTGTGGTTTGAACACTGTTTTCATATGCGGGCGCAACTCACGTATGCGTTCGCTTCTGCGCGCAAGCTTGTCGGGACGGGGCGCTTTAAAAAAAAATTTTGTTTTCTTATTTATTTTTATTTCTTTTATTAATTCTTACACAAAAAAAAAATGGGTCACTTTTATTCCTATTGCAAGGAATGTAAACACTCTTGTAATAGAAAAAAAGCATGACAGGTCCTCTTAAATATGAGATCTGGGGTCAAAAAGACCTCAGATCTCATATTTAGACTAAAATGCAAAAAAATATATAAAATTGTCATTTGGAAAAATGACAACAAGAAAACATGCCTTTAAGAAATAATGGGCGGAAGTGACGTTTTGACGTCGCTTCCACCCTGCTATGCTATAGAGACGGACGGGGGCCATCTTGCCCTAACTCGTATCCCAGCCGAACAGGATACAGGATGCGATCGCCTCCGCCGCTGCCAACAGCACCGGTAAGCGGTGGAGGGCACAGGAGAGCGTCGGGAGGGGGGCCCTCTCCCACCGCCGATAACGGTCATCTCGCGGCAATTCGCTGTGGAGACCACCTTTATCGTTAACAGGACCGCTCTCAGAAAATATGGATATCTCGGTTGTGGCAGCGGCTGCTGCCGTTACCGAGATATCCATCTTTAAAATGCCGGGTCCTTAAGTGGTTTTAAATATGAGATCTGGGGTCAAAAAGACCTCAAATCTCATATTTAGACTAAAATGCAAGTCTATTTATTTATTTATTTTTAAATGGCCTTTTAACCACTTCCATACAGGGCATTTTCACCCCCTTCCTGCCCAGACCAAGTTTTAGTTTTCAGCGCTGTCACATTTTGAATGACAATTGCGTGGTCGTGCGACGTGGTTCCCAAACAAAATATACGCCCTTTTTTCCCCACAAATAGAGCTTTATTTTGGTGGTATTTGATCACCTCTGCGGTTTTTATTTTTTGCGCTATAAACAAAAGAAGAGCGACAATTTTGAAAAAAAAACCCACAAAGGGCTAGATCCACATACATCTGCGCCGGGCGCAGCGTATCTAAGATACGCTACGCCGCTGTAACTTACTTTTGTTCAATTTGAATCCACAACGATTCTGCGCCATAAGTTACGATGGCGTAGCGTATCTGTTGAGGCGTAAGGGTGCGGAATTCAAATGGCTGTGATGGGTTCGTGTTTTATGTTAATACGTCGTGACCCGACGTAATCAACTTTTTTTTTAACTGCGCATGCGCCATCCCTGGGGGTATCCCAGTGCGCATGCTCGAAATTAAACCGGAACCAGCCAATGCTTACGGCGGTGACATCATTCTACGCAAATTCCTATTCGCAAACGACTTACGCAAACGACGCAAAAAATTCTAAATTGTACGCAGGAAGGACGGCCATACTTAACATTGAGTACGCCACCAGATAGCAACTTTAACTATATGCCGGAAAAAGCCGAACGCAAACGAAGGAAAAAAATGCGCCGGGCCGACGTACGTTCGTGGATCGCCGTAAATAGCTAATTTGCATACTTGATGCGGATTACGACGGAAACGCCACCTAGCGGGCGCCGAAAAAATGCATCTAAGATCCGAAGGCGTACGAAGACGTACGCCTGTCGGATCAAGCCGAGATGCCATCGTATCTTGTTTTGAGGATTCAAAACAAAGATACGACGCAGGAATTTTGAAATTATGTCGACGTATCAATAGATACGCCGGCGTAATTTCTTTGTGGATCTGCCCCAATATCTTTTACTTTTTGATATAATAAATATCATAATTAAAAAAAAAAATATGTTTTTCTTCCTCAGTTTAGAGGAATTACCATATTTTTGGTAAAAACATCGCAATAAGCGTATTTGATCGGTTTGCGCAAAAGTTCAAGCATCTACAAAAAAGGGAATAGAATTATGGCATTTTTATATTTTTTTACTAGTAATGGCGGCGATCTGTGATTTTTATTGTGACATTGCGGCGGACATATCGGACACTTTTGACAAATTTTTGGGACCATTCACATTTACTCAGCGATTAGTGCTATAAAAAATGCACTGATTAATGTGTAAATGTGACTGGCAGGGAAGGGGTTAGCACGAGGGGCGAGGAAGGGGTTAATATGTTCCCTAAAGTGTGTTCTAACTGTAGAGGGATGGGGACTCACAAGGGGAGGAGATCGATGTGTGTTCCTCTGTACTGGGAACACACATCGGTCTCCTCACTGCTGACAGGACAGCACACACAGATCCATGGTCCTGCCGTGATTGCGGGCAATCGCGGGTGCCCGGCGGACATCGCGGCCCCCGGGCATGCGCACTGGGTCCTGAGCAATTCGGCGCCCCCTATCTGCCCGAGAATGCAAGAACGTCATATGACGTCCACTCTGAAGAAGGAAGGGTTCCGGCCGACGTCATTTTACAATGACTCGGTAGGGAAAGTGTTAAAGTGGTTGTAAACCCAAATAATGAATACAGAAAAACCCTGCAAGACAAAGACATAATGAGCTAGTATGCATAGCATTCTAACTCAATGGCCCAGATTCAGGTAGAATCGCGCAATATTTGCGTGGGCAAAGAGCAAAAAATTTTCTCTGCGCCCACGCAAATATTGCGCTTTGCCCGCGATTCACGGAGCAGTTGCTCCGTAAATTGCGCGGGCGATATGCTAAATAGCCCTGCGTAAGGGCGCCTAATGTAAATGATCCCGCCGGGGGCGGGAATCATTTAAATTAGGCGCGCTCCCGCCCCGAGCGAACAGCGCATGCTCCGTCGGGAAACTTTCCCGACGTGCATTGCGGCAAATGACGTCGCAAGGACGTCATTTGCTTCTAAGTGAACGTGAATGGCGTCCAGCGCCATTCACGGTTCACTTACGTAAACGACGTAAAATTTGAACGTCGCGAGCGGGAAGCGCAGCTATACTTTAGCATTGGCTGCTCCTGCTAATAGCAGGCGCAACCAATGCTAAAGTGGCCGTACGGAAACTCCGTACCTTGCGTGCGCAGGGCCCGCGCAACTTTTGTGAATCGGTGGTAGTATGCAATTTGCATACTATACGCCGATCACAATGGCCGCGCCCCCTAGCGGCCAACGCAAGAATGCAGCCTGGGATGTGAAGGCATAAGGAGGCTTATGTCTGTCACATCCTAGGCTGCAGTCGGTGTAACGAGGTTCCTGAATCAGGAGCACTCGTTACACCGGAGCAAGTAAGCCCTTGCGCCGCGCAACCTATGGTTGCGCGGGCGCAAGTGCTTCTTGAATCTGGGCCATTATGTTTTACTTACCTCAGATCAAAGCCCCCGCAGCAGTCCCTGTCTCCACCTCCAGCCACCGACATCTCTCCCAGGGCTTACTTCCGGGTATCACGGCTCCGGCGCAGTGATTGGCCAGAGCTGTTAGCACACAGACTGAAGCAACGGCACATAGCTGCGGGACGGTTTCAGACACTTTAAAATGACTCACCATCTTGCAAAGTCAGTGAAAACTGGAAAGTTAGGCTACCAGTTAAATAGGGTTTGTCAGATAATTAGATAAATTAGCACAAGGTGCCAGATTAACAACAATAACTGGGAGGTATCTGAAAGTGTTCTCTAATTTTGATCAATCTTCTTTTATAAATCTCATTGTATTTTGTTTTTTTTCTGTGCTTCAAAATATATGTAACTCATGAAATATGCTTAACAAAACTGCTCTTTTACTCCTGTTTAAATAATTTCAAATAGGACAAGCAGTGGCCTTGAAATTTAGGAAATTGTAGGTTGTTCAATAATTTCTTATCTTTGGTATAAATATATATATATATATATATATATATATATATATATATATATATATATATATATATATATATATATATATATATATTAGCCACTTTCACAACCACCCACTGTAAATATACTGTGGCAGGGCAGCTGCTCTGCGACAGATCATGTACCTACCATGATCTAACACTTCTGGGTCTGGGGCATGCACGCACCACTGGCAACCTACTCCCACTGTTCACACACAGTGGAAGCTCAGAGGTGGGTACCGTGGACTCGATGTCCACGGGCACATGCCGATTACACAGAACAAGACAACAAGGCAAATTGTTCTCTCAGAAGGAAAGGTGTTGATCCTGTGTTTCTGCAAAGCAGGAACACAGATCTTTGCCTTTCCCTAGTCAAAGCACCTCCCCCACAGTGAGTAAGCACAGCCAGGCACACATTTAACCCTTTGATCACCACTGATGTTAACCCCTTCCCAGCCAGTGTCATTAGTACAATGACAGTACATATGTTTTAGCACTGATCACTGCATTAGTGTCACTGGTCCCCAAAAAAGTCTTGAAAGTGTCCAATATCACAGTCCCGCTATAAGTTGCTGGTCCCATAGATATCCCATAGATTGTAGACGCTATGGGCCAGATTCACAAAGAATTGCCCTGGCGCAGCGTATCAGAGATACGCTACGCCGCAGTATCTTACCTGGCGGAATTTCGAATCCAGGAAGATTTTGTGCCGTAAGTTACGGCGGCGTAGTGTATTTCTCAGCGCGTATTTCAAATTGGACGGGTAGGGGGCGTGATTCATTTAAATGAAGCGCGTCCCCGCGCCGATTGAAATGTGCATGCTCTGTTTCGAAATTTCCCGCCGTGCTTTGCGCGAAATGACGTCGCACCGACGTCATTTTTTGAACGTAGACATGAGTTACGTCCTTTCCTATTCACGGACGACTTACGCAAAAAAAAAAAAAAGAAATTTGACGTGGGAACGACGGCCATACTTTAACATGGCAAGTCTATCTATACGCCACAAAATAGCAGCTTTAACTATACGCCGGGAAAAGCCAACTAGCGACGACGTAAGAGAATGCGACGACCGCGTGTACCTTCGTGGATCGACGGAAAAAGCTAATTAGCATACCCGACGCGGAAAACAACGCAAACTCCACCCAGCGGCCGCCAAAGTATTGCACCTACGCCTGTCGGATCGAAGCCAAAAGCCGTCGTATCTTGGTTTGAAAGTACGCAGTGTATCAGTAGATACGCCGGCGTACTCTCACTGTGAATCTGGCCCTATAACTTTTGCGCAAACCAATCAATATACGCTTATTTGGGATTTTTTAACAAAAATATGTAGCAAAATATATATTTGCCTAAACAAATGAAGAAATTCGATTTTTTTTTAAATGTTATTGGGTATATTTTATAGCAGAAAGTAAAAAAATATTTGTTTGTTGTTCAAAATTGTCAGTGGTTTTTTGTTTATAGTGCAAAAAATAAAAACTGAGAGGTGATCAAATACCACTAAAAGAAAGCTCTATTTTTAAGTGAAAAAAAAAAACATTTTATTTGGGTACAGCGTCACAGAAGCGCAAAACTGTCATTTAAAGTAATGCATTGCTGTATCGCAAAAAATGGCCTGGTCGTGAAGGGAGGTAAATCTTCCTGAGCTGAAGTTGTTATAGTTTCATAGTAGTAGGTGAGGTTGAAAAAATACATCAAGTTCAACCTGTGTGTGCGATTATATGTCAGTATTACCTAGTATATATCGTTTCTTGAAACCATCGATGCCTCCCACTGAGACCACCACCTGTGGAATGGAATTCCACATCCTTGCTGCTCTTACAGTAAATAACCCTCTACATAGTTTAAGGTTAAACCTATTTTCTTCTATTTTTAATGAGTGGTCACATGTCTTGTTAAACTCCCTTCCGCAAAAAAGTATTATGCCTATTGTGCTGTCACCAGTATGGTGTTTGCAAATTGAAATCATATCCCCTCTCAAGCGTCTCCAGAGACAATAAGTTCAGTGCTTGCAACCTTTCCTCATAACTCATATCCTCCAGACCCTTTATTAGCTTTGTTACCCTTCTTTGTACTCGCTCCATTTCCAGTACATCCTTTCTGAGGACTGGTGCCCAGAACTGGACAGCATACTCTAGGTGCTGCTGGACCAGAGTCTTGTAGAGCGGAAGAATGATTGTTTTTTTCTTTAAGTTAATCCCCCTTTTAATGCATGCCAATATTCTGTTTACTTTGTTAGCAGCAGCTTGGCATTGCATGCCATTGCTGAGCCTGTCATCTACTAGGACCCACAGGTCCCTTTCCATCCTAGATTTCCCCAAGAGGTTCTCCCCCCAGTGTATTCATATTTTTCCACCCAAATGCATTATTTTAAATTTTTCTACTTTGAACCTCAGTTGCCATGTAGTTGCCCACCCCATTAATTTGTTTAGATCTTTTTGCAAGGTTTTCACATCCTGCGGAGAAGTTATTGCTCTGCTTAGCTTAGTATTGTCTGCAAATACAGGGATTTCACTGTTCACCCCTTCCTCCAGGTCATTTATGTACAAATTAAATAGAATTGGTCCCAGCACAGAACCCTGGGGGACCCCACTACCCACCCCTGATCATTCCGAGCACTCCCCATTGTATCCAGATGTCCTTCTTCATTCTCTATGGGGCCAATATGGTCTGTCCTCCCTTTTTTACTATTTAAATGCCTAAAGAATTTCTTGGGATTTTTTTTTGCTCTCCTCCGCTATGTGTCTTTCATGTTCTATCTTAGCCGCCCTAATTGCACCCTTACATTTCTTGTTGCATTCTTTATAATGTCTGAATGCTGATGATGATCCCTCAAACGTGTATTTTTTGAAGGCCTTCTCCTTTGCTTTTATATGCATTTTTACATTGCAGCTAAGCCATCCAGGACTTTTGCTCGCTCTCTTAAATGTATTACCCAAAGGGATGCAATGGCTAATGCCCTTGTTTAACCACTAGTCATCCGCCCGCCGTCTTTTGAGGGCGGGAGGAAGACTCTGTTATCCTGGGTGGACGTCATATGATGTTGCGCCTTTAACCACTTCAGCCCCGGACCATATTGCTGGTCAATGACCGGGCCACTTTTTGCAATTCGCCACTGAGTTGCTTTAACTGACAATTGTGCGGTCGTGCGACGTGGCTCCCAAACAAAATTGGCGTCCTTTTTTTTCCCCACAAATAGAGCTTTCTTTTGGTGGTATTTGATCACCTCTGCGGTTTTAATTTTTTGCTCTATAAACAAAAATAGAGTAACAATATTTTTTACTTTTTGCTGTAATAAATATCCCCAAAAATATATAAAACTATTTTTTTCCTCAGTTTAGGCCGATACGTATTCTTCTACATATTTTTAATAAAAAAAATCACAATAAGCGTTTATTGATTGGTTTGCGCAAAAGTTAGAGCATTTACAAAATAGGGGATAGTTGTATGGCATTTTTATTAATGTTTTTTTTTACTAGTAATGGCGGCGATTTTTTTTTCGGTACTGCGACATTATGGCGGACACTTCGGACACTTTTGACAAATTTTTGGGACCATTGGCATTTTTATCCCTGGGTGTGTTCTAACTGAAGGGGGGGTGGGACTGACTGGGGGAAATTACTGATCGCTGTTCATACATCGTATGAACAGAAGATCAGGCATTTCTCCCCTGACAGGACCAGGAGCTGTGTGTTTACACACACACAGCTCCCGGTTCTCGCTCTGTAACGAGCGATCGCGGGTGCCCGGCGGCGATCGCGCCTGCCGGGCATGCGTGCCGGGATCAGGGACGAGCAGGGGGCGTGCGTGCGTGCCTCCTGTGGTGCATGCACGCCCCTATTGGCTGCTGGGAGAGATGACGTATAACTATGTGATCTCGCCCAGCAGAGCTGACCTGCCACCGTATAACTGCGGCGGCTGGTCGGCAAGCAGTTAAAAACCACTAGGGGGTGCGTGCATGCCTGGCGCATCACCGAGGATCCGGTGCGTGTGCCCCGCACCCGCGATTTCTCAGGAACTGAGCAGGAAAGTGGATCTGTGTGTGTAAACACACAGATCCACGTCCTGTCAGGGAGAGGGGACCGATGATGTGTCCCTTGTATATAGGGACAACCATCGGTCACCTCCCCCAGTCACTCCCCTCCCCCCACAGTAAAAATCACTAATTAGGGAATACATTAACCCCTTCCTCGCCTCCTAGTGTTAACCCCCTCCCTGCCAGTCACATTTATACATATGTTTGGTGAATTTATACCTACATGAACAGTGTATTTTGTCATTAGTGGTACATTGTGTTCTGTTTTATTTATGGGTATTTTCAATATTTTCATTCATGCACCTAGTTGGTTTTATTTAGTGCAACTATAATATATTTATCTACTTCATTACATGATTATCACATGTTTCTTGTGTTGCAGCTTTTCTCACTTTATTTACTGTATCAATTTTTTGCACTATTAGCGCAGAATTTACCCTTTTCTATTCCATTTGTCCGTTTTGATATATTTAATTCTTGCTGCTTTTAGGTTGTCACGGTCTGTTTTCAATCAGACAGCCTTTTCTGGTTATTCCTTATTTTTGTTCCCCGGTTCCATTATGGATGTTTTTGAATACCGCTCATCAAGGGTGATCAAAAAATATGGGGTTTTTTAATTAAATGGGGAACTAGAGGGTGATTTGGGAGGACTCTTTCTGCGTCTTAAAAATCTCATGGTATCAGAAATCCACACCCAGTGAGACATAGCTTTCCTGGATCAATATATAGGTAATACCATGGTCCCACGAAGTCTGAGATGGGAGGTTAGTCCCCAAAAAGGTGCACTTGAACTCCTAGAATCGTTTCAATATTTTAACCAACCTGGGGTTAAGGTTTTAGAATTTTTGGTTCAACCTAAGAAGTGTAAACTTACACGTTTGGATGTAGAAATTAAACTGGTTCCTCACATCAGTAGTGAGAAATATAAGGAATGATCAACAGCTCTCAAAAAACTTATTGAAAAGGAAGAGACTGAACAAAAGAATAAAAAGAAGAAAAAATATAACAGAGATATTGGTGATTGCAAGTCAGGTTTGGTGTTCGAGTGGCAGAGTAAGATCTTAGCACAAGAGGGTGATGCTTCTGGCGCGGCAGCTGTTTCAGTGTCACGACAGGAACCAAGCAACCCTTCTAATAACACATATCCTCAAACCCAAACTACACTTATGCCCCATACACACGATCGGTCAAACCGATGAGAACGGTTTGATGGACCGTTTTCATCGGACCAAACCGATCGTGTGTGGACCCCATCGGTTATTTATCCATAGGTTAAAAAAAAGCAATCTTGTTTTAAATTTAACCGATGGATACCTAACCGATAGAAAAAAACGATTGTTTGTAGGCACGTCCATCGGTTAAAAATCCACACATGCTCAGAATTAAGTCGACGCATGCTTGGAAGCATTGAACTTCGTTTTTTTCAGCACGTCATTGTGTTTTACATCACCGCGTTCTGACACGATTGTTTTTTTAACGGTGTCTAGGCACGACTGACCATCAGTCAGCTTCATCGGTTAACCAATGAAAACGGTCCATCAGACCATTTTCATTGGATGGACCGATCGTGTATACAGGGCTTTAGAACTAGTAATCTTCCTAGAAAAGTTTCACATAGATCACCTGAGAGGGAATCTAGACCATCCCTCCCACAGAGACCGAGACAAGGAAGTACTTAACACAAAGGGCTTCCCCCTAAGTCCCCGAGTTGGAGAAGTAAGATAAAAAAAACACAGGGTGACCAATATGAGGATAGAGGGCATTCTGGTCCATCTAGGAGGCCCTATGAAGGAGGCCATTATGAGGACTATAGGGTACCTGTTCAAAATAGGTTTCAACCACTGTATGATGGATACTCTCCGTATGGGGACCGCCCTCAGAGAGAATGGGAATCAGTATCATGATACCCGTACTCCTAATAGAGGAAACTGGAATGATAGACCATACAGAGCTTATCTCCCACCTCCCCCTCCTCCACCCCCAATGAGAAGTTACGATTTTTCCTTTCCACAGGAATCGTGGCAAAATAGGAATCACTCCCAGCAGTGGGGTTTTCCGAGGGCCGAGTACTTCCAGCAAAGGCCTATAGAACAAAGAGAGGATGTAGAGGGGGGAGGAAGTCAAAGAAACAAAAGGAAAAGAACATAGTTATATATAATTTAAGTACCGCCAGTCTGTCTCAAGATGAATTGTCTCTTTTGGACAAAGGACTGAAATTTGCTCCACCTCAAAAGCTTAACAAATTCCAGACCTATATGGATATCCACAAATGCACCAGAAAATTGAGTGTGAAAAGATATATTATGTCCAATCCAATCACAAATAAACGGGTGGACCTATCTGAAGTAAAGCACTCGAATTTGGCAAATGCGTCCATTTTAACCCCCCCAGGAGGTCTCACTCCCTCTGTAAGAGTTTTTAGGAATGTTTTACTTAGAGATTTGGAAAAAATCTATGTAAAAAAAACTAAGTTGAACAATGTCTTGCAAACTGGCCTAAACCGGTTATGTGAGAACAAAAATATCACCCCGCTGATAAAGGGGGCGGAATTGTTATTTTGGACAAAATGGACTACATCAAAGAGTTGGAATCTTTGGTGAGTGATGCTGAAACCTATGTCCCCCTTTCAGGAAATCCACGTTTTCTGTACAGGAAAACCCTAAAGTCTATTGTTGAATTGGGATTAGATAGAGACTCTGGTCTATCAGTTAAACAGAGGGATTTTATTGTTGAGCTATTGAAGTTTGCTACCACGCATAACTTTTGTTGGTTCAACAATGGGTTCTATCTACAAAATAGGGGCGTGGCTATGGGGGAAAAATTTGCCCCAGCTTGGCCAACCTATTTATGGGTAAGTGGGATGAGGACATTGTGTATGTTGACCGCAGACCGGAGCTCATTCTGTGGGTCCGCTACATAGACGATGTCCTCCTCCTATGGAAGGGTCCTAGAGACTCACTTGATGTCTTTATGGAATCCCTAAATAATGATAGGGGGATACAGTTCAAATACGAGGCATGTTTCCAACCATGATGCGAACTAAGGAGACTGCGAATTGAACGCAAATTGATTAAGTTTCCTGATAGTTCTCTGAGGCGGAACAAAAAAAAAAAAAAATACGAGGCAGATCAGCAGTGCATTCACTTTTTAGATTTACAAATACGAGTTGAGGAGGGACAATTCCTAACATCCACATATTTTTAATCCACTGACAGGAATGCTTTTATTCCCAGAGACAGCTGTCACCACTATCAGTGGTTGGACTCAGTACCTAAAAGCCAATATGTACGCTTGCGTCGCAATTGTACTAAGGTCGAAGACTATAAAGAACAGGCTAAGGTTATGACTAATAGATTCTTGGAAAAAGGATATTCCATCGTAGATTTGGAACTGAAGTTTTCCGAGGTGGAAAAATTAGATAGATGCGCACTTTTGGCTGACAAGCCAAAGATTGTAGGAAGACAGGATAAGTATGTTTGGCCATTTGTTACAGGCTTTTCTTCAACACTTTCTAATTAAAAGATTAGTGTGGCAACATTGGCACCTTATCAAAGATGATGCCATTTTGGGATCTATTCTCCCTGAAAAACCATTGGTTATATTTAGAGGAGTACCTTCCTTAAAGGATGCTTTGGCTCCCAGTGCTTGCGACCCTCCCAGTAACAAGTTTATGAGTACAATCAGACCATTACAGGTGAGGCTTAATGAGCATATACGTAATATCAGAAGAGGCTATAAGGAACACTCTGTATCTAGAGATTACAGGGAGGTGCACAACAGAGATCCTACAGGGACCTCTTTTATAGCAATTGATGAACTCCAATGCCACTGGAGAGGAGGTTCCAAAAGAAGGGCTATCTCCAAACTCGAAATGAGTTGGATTTATAGGGTCAAATGTTTAAAACCGCTAGGCATTAATGTAGACATCGAAATTAACGCCTTTATTGATAACTTCTAATGAGTTATTGGTTTAGATTGTAGAATGAACTATGTACAACAGAGGTTGGGTCTGGGGTAGCTTTGTGTGTGACATTATAATCTTGGGAGTAGTCTATTTATATTTATTTTCTACTTCCATTCCCCCTCCGTTATTTTAAATTTTTTATTTTATTTTAATTACTCAATTTTTGGTATTTAGCCAGATTTAGTGTTTTGGCTTTATAACTACCACTTATAACTACCAATTATTATTTATGTCCATTTTTGTCCAATATACATTATGTATATATGTTTTTCCATCTATATACAATTTAAACATTCATCTCCTCATGGTGATTTAAATACAGATCATCCATCGTATGGGTATTAAGTTGAAATGCCTATATGAAGAGAATAACGTTTGTAAATATATTTTATACATTTTTTATATATTTGTAGTTTCAATATTATATATATATATATATATATATATATATATATATATATATTGTCACTTGCTAATTTCATCAAGACCTGAGGCCTATTTTGATAGCATTTGAATGGAATGGAATGTCCCCCTTTTTTGGCGCATATTTCATGCCTCTCTCTTATATTTGTATTTTTTCAATCTTCACTCTGGGCTCTTATGGTGATGTACATATATTAACTAGCTGCCATGGAGTAATGATGTTTTGTTCACCAACAAGACGGAGAGGTGGAGATGTTTTCTTGATCGTTTTCTCCTCCCCTTTCCGCCTAAGTTTTGGTTCCAAATGAAGTTTGGTTTCATGTTCCGCTTTGAGCTGCGGAACGAAATTGAGGCCTGGTTAAGCCTCTACATGTATAACTAGTGGTGACTTCGATGCGTCGCCCGTGCCCTTTGAGAACGTCATTTATGACAAAACTGGTCAGGGCGGTGCTGCGTATCAACGTCACCACGCTCCCACGTGACCCCAGAAGCACGGGCGTTCCTATTTTTTTATTTCTTTATGGCTTTTTTTAATTTTCTTTGCTCGCTGTTTTTGCCTCACTGTAATGTTTTTTCTGAGCTGTCTAATAAACTACCCAGTTTTTTAAAAAGAGGTAATGCACATTGCTGCTTTTTATTTTAATAACCTTTATGGTCTGTGGATTTGTCCATTTCGGAGAGAGCGGTACTACGGGACCCCCATTGCTAACCCCAGAGGAGGAGACCCTGAGGAGCTCGGTGTTTTGGCCATCCCGGTTCACCATTTTAAACCTTGCAGAGGTAAATATCTGCACAAGCGCACATGACCTTGCCATCTGAGGTCCAACATATCTGGTAAGGGTCCCCCCTTATTATTTTGTGTGACACCTGAGGAAGAATCCAGTGTGGTGGTGGTGTACAGCAGCTTTACTCCCTGTTCTTGCACTCCTAATTTGCCACTCGTGTGGAATTGGATCATCCTTCTTTGGACATAGTTGATTTTGTCCTTTCACTTGTGGTCACTTATTTATTTTATTTTTTTCTGCCACTCATTTAGTTGACACCAGTCCAGATCTCAACCCCTGCACATTCCCGCTGGCAGCCTTGATTCGAACGTTCCCCAACAGTGTCACCCTCATTTCAGCACATGCTCCAGAGACCCCGCGTTGTCAGCCACACCCGCAATGCACCGCTTCAGGCCTCTGTCATGGGACATTTCGGCCACTAAGCCATCGCCGTTCATCGGTCACTTACAACACTCAAGCTTGACTAGTCCCCCGTCCTTATATATATTGTCATTACTCCACAGCTCAGTCAAGCTCACCAGCTCCTCCCACACGCCAGGTTCAGTCATTTCTACAGAAAAAAAACAAAACATTCCCCCCCAAGACACGGAAGCAACCCGTTTTATCTCACCCCTGCAGGTTCCTGCTCGTCCCACCCCGACCTAGTAGACAAGACTCCGTACCCAGAGCACAATTCACCCTGAGTCATGTCTGAAGGACGGCAGCGAAGACCTTTTTCCCCCTTCCTCACCGCCCCCTGCTTCAGAGAGCGGCATCGCACGCTCCTTCAGGGTATGGACCATCCCCAAGTTAACAGCGGAGTTGAGGCACAAGCATGTGCCCTTTTCGTCCACGGCCAGGAAGGCAGAACTCTTTAGGCTCCTGTTCCCACCTCCAGCTTCAAATGACGTCCCGCCAGCCTCACCCGGACCGAGCACCCAGCAAGCCTCATTACACTCCATATCCGCCGCCGTGTCCCAACTCCACAACATGGTCGCAACCCTCTCCACCACAATTACAGATGTACAGGCGAGAATGACGCATCTGGAGGCTCACCCACCTACAGTTACCCCTGATCCGTCCACGCTCACCCCGGACCTGACCACAGTACAACCGCAAATACCTAACCCACTTAAACCCGCAGACAAGTGCTCCGTAGTCCTCCCAGACCACTTGGTCCCCGCCAACATCAGGAAGGACATCCTGGACGGCAAGGGCATCAACCTAGCCTCCCTCCTCATCTCAGTACACAACCTAGCTGAGAACAAGGCCTACGCCTGGGGAGACGTCTCAGTGGTCCTCAAGGCCAAAGACCCAAGGCTCAACCGTAAACTATCGGTCCCGGAATTTGCCCTGGCCTTCGGCATGCTCAGAGACGTCCTATGTTCCGCCTCCCCCAGTAGGAGGGAAGAGCTGGACCTTTATCTCCACACCTTAGTGGATCTGGGCTACAAGTACGGAGGGTTTTCATTTTATGACTACCACCGCTCCTCCTCAGCCAAAGCAGCGGCCAGGCTGCTACAGTTCCAGACCGCTACAGATTGGAGTCTCACGGACACCGAGTTGTTCTGCCATCACTTTGCCGGGCTGCGCTCACCATTATGCGCTGTTTGCCAGTCCTCCACCCACACCGCCACCTGGTGCACCAACACCGTCAACACCGCCAACACTCGCCCGTTCGAACTCCCCTCGACCTCGACCTCAAGGGCAGCTCCAGGCCTGCCGGCCACCCAGCAGACGTCCCAGGCAGACAAGTTTGGGTGCCCAGTACAGACGCTAGACGGCGCAGCCATCTGCAACTTCAGCCAATGCCGTCTGCTCCACGTCTGCCTCACGTGCCATAGAGCGCAACCCAGCACCCTATGCCTAGTCAAGCAACAAAAGAAGACCTGACTAGGCCGCATAAACATCCCCTGGCTGGAGCTCTACCTCACCTCCCACCCCACCCCCTCTCTCACCACCTTCCTCATCCAAGGCTTCACAGAAGGGTTCCACACAGGCCTCATTTCACTGCCCCACACAACGCACGAGTGCAGAAACCTGCACTCAGCCGCCACAGACGAGCAGGCCATAGACCAGCTCTTACAGACAGAGCTAGAGCGAGGCTTCATCATAGGCCCTTCACCAGGCCCCCCTTAAGTCCCTGGAGAGTCAGTCCTATTGGGCTTGTTAAGGGCAAGTTCTCAAATAAAACATGTTTGGTTTACGACCTGTCTGCACCTCATTCTTCCCCCACCCCCAGCCTGAACTCCTTAATCCCCTCGGAGGAGTTCTCTCTAAAATATGCGTCTGTAGACATGGCAATCCAAGCCATAATCAAAACCGGCATGGGCACCTGGCTCTCCAAGGCCGACTTCTCAGACACCTTCAAACTCCTGCCTATCCACCCATCCCTCTGGTTTTGGCATGGCATGAAATGGAGAGAGTCATACTACTTCGCCACCAAACTGACATTTGACTCCAAGTCTAGTCCCTGGCTCTTCGACACCTTCGCACAGACCCTCACCTGGATACTCGTGCACCAAGCCCAGTGTCAAGAAGTCATCCACTACTTGGATGACTTTTTGCTGATTGAACAACCCCACCCGCCTCCAGGAGACCTCCAAAAGTTGAGACTCATCTTCAAGAATCTCAACGTCCCCCTCGCGGAACACAAAGTGGACGGCCCAGCACAATCCATCACCTTCCTTGGAGTTAACCTGGATACCACCTCCATGCAAGCCAGCCTCCCCCCCAACAAACTGACCCGCATCAGGGCAGTCCTCCATAGTTTCACCCAAACGCAGGGCTGCACCAGGAAGCAGCTGCAGTCCCTCCTGGGAATGCTCAACTTCGCGGTAAGGATCATCCCTCAGGGCCGATCCTTCGTGTCACGCCTTGTGGTCTTCCTTTCCCATGCACAGGACCCCGATCAGATTCTCAAGTTGGATACCGCAGCCTTAGCGGACCTCTCCATGTGGGAAGAATTTCTCACCAACTGGAACGGTATATCAATGTTTATACCATCAGTATCACCACTTTCCCCACAAGTAGTGACCGACGTCACAGCCTCCACAGGTTTCGCGGCTATTTTTGGCCACCACTGGTTCACAGGACCATGGCCGCCAGAAAAACTAGCGATCCTGGGCTTCACCCAGACGTCCTCCTTGTTCGAGTTGTACCCAATCGTAGCAGCCGCCCAACTCTGGGGCCACAGCTGGGCTGGACAAACTGTAACCTTCACCACGGACAACCAGGCCACAGCCGACATTATCAACAAGGGCAGGTCCAGGTCCCTTGTTATAATGTCCTTCCTACATCGGCTAGTGCAACTGTCCTTACTACACCAATTCAATGTGCATTGTACCTTCCTCCCCGGCAAGTGTAATCTCGCCGCAGACGCCTTGTCCTGCTTTAATTATGCCTCTTTTTTCCAGCAGAAACCCGGAGCCGATCCATCTTTAGCCCCTATCCCTCCTTGGTCTCAACTGACCCTGGACTGACACAGCACCTACAGCAAGCTACTCAGCTGATTAACCAGTCTCTCTCTCGCAATACCCTCAAAGCCTATCACACAGCCTGGGACACCCTTAGCAAGTTCTTGACGCGTCACTCCGCGAACACCACCCTGAATGTCAAGCACATACTGCCATACTTGCCAGTCCCTTTCATATAACACCATCCGTCTCTACCTGGCTGGCGTCCAGCACTTTCTGGCCTTACAAGATCCAGCAAAGCCTTCGCTGTTTACGTCCCATGCAGTCAAAGCTGCCCTACGCGCCGTCCAGAAGCAACAACCAGCCGTCAACGCCAAATGCCTGCCCATAACCAGCACCATATTTAGAGACATGTCCGCCATCTTCGCCACATACCCGTTCGGCCTCCTGCTTAGCTTGGTCATTCAAGCGGCCATCTACCTAGCGTATTATGGTTTCCTCCGGCCGAGCGAGTTTGCCTTCAACAGCCCTGCCGGCCAAGTACTGCGCAGACGACACTTGGCCTGCCATCAAGACCGCTTCACGCTTCACCCTACTACCACCAAAACACAGCAATCAGGCCCCGGCTAAGGCATCGCCATTTACAAGACAGGCAACGCCTAGTGCCCAGTGACCGCGTTGAACCGCCTACTGTTACTTTTGCCAGCCCAATCAGACTCGCTCCTCTACTCCCTTTTCCGCACAAACCTCTCAACACCAGCCAGTTCATTCAACACGTGAGGATCCTTTTACGGAGTCTGCACCTCAATCATACCCAGTATTTCGGGCCACTCCTTTCGTATAGGAGCAGCCTCAGCTGCCTCGCGACATGGGGTCCCCGACCATATCATTAAGAAACTAGACAGGTGGAAGTCTGCTTGCTTCGCTCGGTACATTCCTGACCCTCAGGCGGAGATGGCACAAGCCTTCGCCAAACTTGTTCACTTATGTTCTGACTCAATAAAACTATAACCCTACCTGAATGTTTTGCCCCCTTATTTTGGCGTACCGTTCATTAGGGCCAGCGCACACTTCAGGCCCATTGTATGTTGTGAGTCCTAGTCAGTCTGTGTCCATGTCCATATCGGCCATAGGGCTCCAACTATAAGTAAGAAGGCCAAGAAGCGGCCTGTGTTTATGGGAGGAGCCCGGCAGCCTATATAACCCCCTCACCTGCTTCCGGGCTCCGTCGGCTTCCTGTTTCAGAACAGGCTTCCGGCGCACTTCGCCCACCCCCCCCCATTCCTTTTAACAGGAATTCACAGGTTCATTCCTCTCCACAACATCCATCATTCAACAGGGTATGCCCCCTTATTTTGGCGTACCGTCCATTAGGGCCAGCGCACACTTCAGGCCCATTGTATGTTGTGAGTCCTAGTCAGTCTGTGTCCATGTCCGTATCGGCCATAAGCGTCGCTGTCATTTTTTTTTTTTAATTATTTTTTTTCCGCCGCAACTCTTTTTTTTTTTTTACGCCCGTCGCGATTCTCAAAACCTGGCGCAACGTAAATCCGCACAAAGCACGTCGGGAAAATAACATCGGGAGCATGCGCAGTACGTCCTGCGCGGGAACGCGCCTAATTTAATTGGGACTCGCCCCATTAGATTAGGCACGCCTTGCGCCAGACGGATTTAAGTTACACCGCTGAAAATTTCTAGGTAAGTGCTTTGTGGATCAGGCACTTAGGTAGAGATTTTGCGGCGGTGTAACTTAAATGGCAAAAGTTAAGTTGCGGCCGTTTTTTGTGGATCAGGCCCTATGTTTCTGTTTTGCAAATTACATTTTAGACTCAGCATTTCTCTTAATAAAAAAAACAGCTGAAGTATAAAGTTAAATGTTATTCTTTAAAATCATTCATTTATCATAAGTAAATATGTTTTATTAAATATTCTCAAACTTCATAGTCTGTTGATTTATATAATACCACAACAAAGAGAGGATGTAGCACAGTCATATATCAACAGAACATTTGTAACCTGTGGTTCAACTTGTACAGAAAATATAAAAACGATTTAATTTAATTTAAATTAATACATTTAGCATTTTTACATTGTAGAAATGATGGAAATAATAAGATGACTTTATTGTAGAACACTTAATTTCAGCAGATACGTTAATTAATGTTGAATTTAATAAATTTAGTATTAAATAACTTGTAGCATACTATGCAATTATTCAAGAAAGATTCTAAGGTTTTAATGCCATGAATGGGATTGGTTTCTAGGCATCAAACTCTGAGTCACTTGTCAGAATAGTTTGCTATGGATGAATTTGCTTGTTGATAGATGTGACATTATTGTAATGTATTCTCTTTTATTACTGTTCCAGATTTTGAAGTGTAACATACATGAGCTCAATATTTTATGATACCAACGTGATAAAACTAACAAAACATAAACTTTATAGTTTTGTAACCCACATCACCTTGAATACTTCTGTTCTAATTGTTTAAAACACAGAATAGTGATTACTGCAAATTCTACAGTAACTTATGGCATTGCAATATTGTATATAACACTATGGGGTTGGTTTATAAAGTCTTTACATAGCCATTCACCAAGTGAAGGTGCTTGTACATTTGTTCTGAGCGAAAAGGGCAAAGAACACACATAAACAGGCTATATCCTGTGCTGGTCAATTGTAAATCATTGATTTAAAACTAAAACTGCAGCATTTGACCTTTAGATGGAGCTAATTATCATAGGACTCTACTAATACTTATTTCCATCTTGTGGCAAAATGCTTTACAAAATGAAGGGAGGACAGTACAGTTAAAATCCAATGCAAGAAAAGTGGATTTGAGGAAAAAGTAATACAAATGTTAATAAATGTGTGGGGATGAAGTTAATAAAATGTAAATTGTTATGCCGCGTACACACGATCATTTTTCGGCTTGAAAAAACTTCATTTTTAAAAAACGTCATTTAAAACGATCGTGTGGGGGCTTCACGTCATTTTTCAGGTTCTGAAATACGACAAAAAAAATTCGAACATGCTGCATTTTTTAACGTCGTGTTTCGGGTTGTAAAAAATGATTGTGTGTGGGCTAAAACGACGTCAAAAACCCACGTATGCTCAGAAGCAAGTTATGAGACGGGAGAGCTTGTTCTGGTAAAACTACCATTCATAATGGAGTAAGCACATTCATCACGCTGTAACAGACAAAAAAGCGCAAATCGTCTTTTACTAACACAGAATCAGCTAAAGCAGCCCAAAGGCGAATGGAACTTCCCCTTTATAGTGCTGTCGTATGTGTTGTACGTCAACACGCTTTGCTAGATCACTTTTTAAAAATGATGGTGTGTAGGCAACATCGTTTTAATGATGAAGTTGGGAAAATGTTGTTTTTTCGACATGCTGAAAAACGTTTTTTTTTCATGCTGAAAAATGATCGTGTGTATGCGGCATAAGACTTCCCTGTGAATGAGTTTTCAGAGATTGCCTAAACATTAAATTCAAAAATGGATGTGCTGTCTCTTTAAATAAAGTACTATGTGCAAATCAATAATTAATCGTAAATAGAGTTGAGCGGACACCTGGATGTTCGGGTTTGGGTCCGAACCCGAACTTTAAAAAAAAAAGTTTGGGTTCGGGAACCCGAACCCGAACTCTGAACCCTATTGTAGTCAATGGGACACGGACTTTTAGAAAAAAAAATGCGCGGAGGTCCCCGCAAATTCAATAACCAGACCCTTTAGGTCTGGTATGGATATTAAGGGGAACCACGCCGTCAATTTAAAAAAAATGACGTGCGGTTCCCCCTAAATATCCATAACCAGACCCTTCAGGTCTGGTATGGATATTAAGGGGAACCCCGCCGTCAATTAAAAAAAAAAAATGACGTGCGGCTCCCCCTAAATATCCATAACCAGACCCGTTATCCGAGCACGTTGACCTGGCCGGCCGCAGAAAAGAGGGGGGGACAGAGTGCGGCCCCCCCTCTCCTGAACCGCACCAGGCCACATGCCCTTAACATGGGGAGGATGTCCCCATGTTGATGGGGACAAGGGTCTCATCCCCACAACCCTTGCCCGGTGGTTGTGGGGATATGCGGGCGGGAGGCTTATCAGAATCTGGAAGACCCCTTTAACAAAGGGGACCCCCATATCCTGACCCCCCCTGTGTGAAATGGTAATGGGGTCGTTCCCGGCTCCAACGTTGTCCAGATCCAGCGACGAGTGCGGGTGATTTCCAGCGATGAGAAGATCCAGCGACGGGTGATCTCCGCTCCAGCGATGAGAAGATCCATCCATCCGGAGCGCAGCATCGCCGACCTCCTCTCATCGCTGGACACAGCCCGGCAAATGACGCGCTGAAGCTGTGACATTACTTATATATAGGAGGCAGGGCCACCCGTCACGTGACCCCGCACCCTCTGACGCACCCTCTGCTACCTCACTGGGGAAGCCCACAGTCTTCCCTCTTCCTGGGCTTCCCCAGTGACGTAGCAGAGGGTACGTCAGAGGGTGCGGGGTCACGTGACGGGTGGCCCTGCCTCCTCTATATAAGTAATGTCACAGCTTCAGCGTGTCATTCGCCGGGCTGTGTCCAGTGATGAGAGGAGGTCGGCGATGCTGCGCTCCGGATGGATGGATCTTCTCATCGCTGGAGCGGAGATCACCCGTCGCTGGATCTTCTCATCGCTGGAGATCACCCGCACTCGTCGCTGGATCAGGACATCGTTGGAGCAGGAAGCCGGGAACGAGTGGATTATCACCGCTGGAGTTTTTTCTTTTCTTTTTTTTTATTAATAAAGGACTTTATTCTACGGTGTGTGTTTTTTTTTTTACAAGAATTTACACTTACTTCGTGAAATGGTAGGGGTACAGTGTACCCCATTACCATTTCACACAGGGGGGGTCAGGATCTGGGGGTCCCCTTTGTTAAAGTGGTCTTCCAGATTCTGATAAGCCTCCCGCCCGCATACCCCCACAACCACCGGGCAAGGGTTGTGGGGATGAGACCCTTGTCCCCATCAACATGGGGACATCCTCCCCATGTTGAGGGCATGTGGCCTGGTGCGGTTCAGGAGAGGGGGGGCCGCACTCTGTCCCCCCTCTTTTCTGCGGTCGGCCAGGTCAACGTGCTCGGATAACGGGTCTGGTTATGGATATTTAGGGGGAACCGCACGTCATTTTTTTTTTAAATTGACGGCGGGGTTCCCCTTAATATCCATACCAGACCTAAAGGGTCTGGTTATTGAATTTGCGGGGACCTCCGCGCATTTTTTTTTTCCCGAACTCCGATCCCGGACCCGAACTTTTTCCAATTATTCGGGTTCGGGTCCGGGTTCGGGAAAACCCCAAAGTCCGTACCGAACCCAAACTTTACAGTTGGGGTTCGCTTAACTCTAATCGTAAATTCAAACATGCAAATTCGTATAACTTAAACTTCAAAATGTGACAGCATCTTATAATAAATACAGCCAATACTGCACTATTGTGCAAAAATCTATTTATAATATGTGCAAAAATAAATAGTGTGACAGAATGAGGCTCTGTCACCATGAGAATATAGGAAAATGTGACAATTTGCATTTAGGGTAAACGCAACATTCCAGACTATTGTTTCTGGGTAGAGAAAGCTGTGTATTTGGCATTCTCTGGATTCTGCAGTGCTGTAACAGAACATTCAATCTTGGGCCAGATTCACAAAGAGATACGACGGTATACGACGGTAGTTTGGAGGTAAGTTGTTTGTGAATTAGCCACTTGCCTCCTAAACTTGCGGGAGCGGATCTTAATTTACGTAGAACGAGCGGATCTATAGATCCGCTGCGCTACGTGAATCTGGCCCCTTGTGTCCGGGTTTTTCTAGACACCTGGGGGCATATTCTTATAGATCTGAGGCGGCGGAACGTATGTCCTTTACGTTACGCCGCCGCAAGTTTAAGTGGCAAGTGCCTGATTCCCAAACCACTTACCTGTAAACTTGCGGCGGCGTCGCGTAAAGTCCACCCGCGCAAGCCATCCTAATTCAAATGATCCTGGTAGGGGGCGTGGATCATTTAAATTAGGCGCGCTCCCGCCCCGATCGTAATGCGCATGCTCCGTCGGGTAAATTACCCGACGTGCATTGCGCTAAATGACGTCTCACGGACGTCATTTGTTTTGACTGTAACGTAAATGGCGTCCAGTGCCATTCACGGACGACTTACGCAAACGACGTTAAATTTTCAAATTTTGATGCGGGATCGACGGCCATACTTAACATTGAGTACGCCACCTAGGGGGCATCTTTATCTTTACGCCGCGTATCGCTTACGGAAATGACGTTAAGACACTACGGCGGGCAAGCGTAGGTTAGAGAATCGGCGTGACTAGTCATTTGCATATTCTACGCTGACCGCCACCTAGCGGTCAGCGTAAATATTGCAGCCTAAGATACAACGGCGCAGGCTGTCGTATCTTAGGCATGTTTAAGTGTATCTCATTTTGAGAATACACTTAAACATAGGATCGGACTTACGTCGGCGTATCTGCTGATACGCCTGCGTAAATTATTTGAGAATATGGCCCCTGGGGCCAAATCCTCAAAAATCCTGCCTAACTTAACTTTTCCCATTTAAGTTACACTGACTTAAAATTTCTACCTAAGTGCCCGATCCACAAAGCACTTACCTAGAAATTTCAGGCCGTGTAACTTAAATGTCTCCGGCGCAAGGCGGTCCTCTTCTGCAGGGGGCGATGACAATTTAAATGAGGCGCGCTCCCGTGCCGGCCGTACTGCGCATGCTCGTGACGTCATTTTCCCGACGGGCAGCGCGCGAAATTACGTTACGTCGGGCTTTGTGGATTGCGACGGGACAATAAAGTTACGTCAGGTAAAAAAAAAGTTACGCGCCGGGAAAAAAAATTCAAAATTTAAAAAAAATCGCGGCGATCGGAAAAAAAAGGTCTGTTTTTACAAGGTGTTACTAGTTTACACTTTGTAAAAGCAGGACTAATTTTACGTATGCAAACGTAAACTTACGCAGAAAACACAAAGCTGAAAAGCTTTGTGGATCTCCGTAAGTCCTCATTTGCATACGCAAAGCAGCATTTCGACACGAAATGCCCCCAGCGGCGGATGCGGTACTGCATCCTAAGATCCAACAGTGTAAGTCTCTTACAGATGTCGGATCTTCTGCCTATCTTTGGAAAACTGCTTCTGAGGATCAGTTCCAAAGATAGGCACAGGGATACGCAGGCTGAACAGCAGTTCCGCCTGCGTATCCCTTTTGAGGATTTGGCCCCTGCAACCTGGTTGAGTTGTTATATACACAAGTCAGAGGATAGCTCAGGGCTCTCAGTTTGGAGACTGCTCCCAGTTAATAAACCAAAGTACAATGGGCCAAATTCTCAAAAAACCTGCCTAACTTAACTTTCAGCAGTTAAGTTACACAGGCGTTAAATTTCTACCTAAGTGCCCGATCCACAAAGCACTTACCTATAAATTACACGCCGTGTAACCTAAGTGCCTCCGTCGCAAGGCGGTCGTCTGCTCGTTCCTATTCAAATGAGGCGCGCTCCCGCGCCGGACGTTCGGCGCATGCGTGTGACGTCATTTTTCCCAACGTGCATCGCGCGAACGTACTTTACGCCGGGCTTTGTGGATCGCGACGGGACAATAAAGTTGCGTCGGGTAAAAAAAAAAAATACGCGCTGGGAAAAAAAATCGAAATTTAAAAAATAACGCGGCGATCGAAAAAAAGGTTTGTTTTTACAAGGTCTAAACAGTTTAGGCCTTGTAAAAGCATCCCTAATTTTACGTATGCAAAACGTAACTTACGCAGAAAACACAAAGCTAAAAAGCTTTGTGGATCTGCCTAAGTCCACATTTGCATACGCAAAGCGGCATTTCGACTTGAAATGCCCCCAGCGGCGGATGCGGTACTGCATCCTAAGATCCGACAGTGTGAGTGTCTTACAGATGTCGGATCTTCTGACTATCTTTGGAAAAATCCTTCTGAGGATCGTTTCCAAAGATAGCCACAGGGATACGCAGGCGGAACAGCAGTTCCGCCTGCGTATCTCCTTTGAAGATTTGGCCCAATGTACTCAAGCCTAATAAATTCAAACCAATGTAAATAAATATATAAAAAGTCCCAAATTGATGAAAACACTTGGGCCCGGATTCTCAGAGGACTTACGACGGCGTAGCGCCATGTACGCCGTCGTAAGTCCGAATCCGACCCGTCGTACCTATGCACCTGATTCTTAGAATCAGTTACGCATAGATATCCATTAGATCCGACAGGCGTAAGTCTCTTACGCCGTCGTATCTTAACTGCATTTTTTTTACCGCTAGGTGGCGCTTCCGTCGAATTCCGCGTCGAGTATGCAAATTAGCTAGATACGCGAATTCCCGAACGTACGCGTGGCCGACGCAGTGAAGTTACGACGTTTACATTAGGCTTTTCCCGGCGTAAAGTTGCCCCTGCTATATGAGGCGCAGCCAATGTTAAGTATGGCCGTCGTTCCCGCGTCGAAATTTGAAAAAGTTACGTTGTTTGCGTAAGTCGTCCGTGAATGGGGCTGGACGTCATTTCCGTTCACGTCGAAACCAACGACGTCCTTGCGGCATACTTTGGAGCAATGCACACTGGGAAATTCCACGGACGGTGCATGCGCCGTTCCGCGAAAACTTCAATCACGTCGGGTCACAGTAGTTTTACATAAAACACGCCCCCTGATACAAATTTGAATTAGGCGGGCTTACGCCGGCCGATTTACGCTACGCCGCTGCAACTTACGGAGCAAGTGCTTTGAGAATACAGCACTTGCCTGTCTAAGTTGCGGCGGCATAACATAAATCGGATACGTTACGCCGCCGCAGAGATACGCAGCTGTACGTGAATCTGGGCCTAGGTGTGGTGACAGAAATCAGCAATAGAGAGTTCACCATTGTTTAATGCCTTTCTTACCGGAACACTTGTGACCTTTAAATCAAAGGAGGTCACTTAAGCATGGTTGTATCTTATTGCCTAAACATTAACAGAGTAATAAACAGAGAGCTAGACTGAGGTAGGTGGTATCAGAGGATGGGAGAGACTCTGGGGAAGTCCTGGCAGTGAGCATGGGAGGGGATGCAAGGGAGCTAAAGAGCTGCAGGTCTTGGTAGGAGTGAAGATGACTGGGTGATATTATGAGGTTGGTGATATAACTTGAGGCTGAATTGTGGATGACTTTGTATGTTGTTGTTGGTAAGATGGATGAGTCTGGCAGTAGAATTCATTACTAAAGTGGGATAGCTTGTGGAAATGTAGCACAACGAGGAGGAAGTTGCAATAGCCAAGATGAAAGGTTAAAGGAAGTGAATAGTTATCTTAGTGATGTCTAAGTGTTAGAAAGACCACATATTAGAAACGTTATGGAGGAGAAGACAGTAAGATTTGAAAAGTGGATATGGGGCCAAAATGAGAGGTTAGAGTCCAATATTACACCTAGCACCCTAACATGAGCAGAGGGAGGTATAGGTGTGCTTTGCTCTCAATAGACAAAATGGGTCAGGAGGCATATGTAAGGAATTATTATGAGCTATTGGAAATATTGGGGCAGATCCACAAAGAAATTACGCCGGCGTATCCATTGATACGCCAACGTAATTTCAAAATTCCCGGGTCGTATAAGATACAACGGCATCTCGGCTAGATCCGACAGGCGTACGTCTTCGTACTCTGTCGGATCTTAGATGCAATTTTTCGGCAGCCGCTAGGTGGAGTTTCCTTCTAAATCCGCGTCGAGTATGCAAATTAGCTATTTCCGACGATCCACGAACGTACGGCCGGCCGTCGCATTTTTTTACCTTGTTTCCGTTCGGCTTTTTCCGGCGTATAGTTAAAGCTGCTATATGGTGGCATACTCAATGTTAAGTATGGCCGTCGTTCCTGCCTCGCATTTTGAATTTTTTACGTCGTTTGCGTAAGTCGTCCGTGAATGGGGCTGGACGCCATTTACGTTCACGTCAAAAACAATGACGTCCTTGCAACGTCATTTGGAGCAATGCACCCTGGGATATTTTAGGGACGGCGCATGCGCAGTTCGTTCGGCGCGGGGACGCGCTTCATTTAAATGAAACACGCCCCCTACCCGGCAAATTTGAATTCCGCGCCCTTACGCCGCGAGAGATACACTATGCCGCCGTAGCTTACGGCGCAAATTCTTTCAGGATTCAAACCAAAGCAAAGTAAGTTACAGTGGCGTAGCGTATCTTACATGCGCTGCGCCCGGCGCAGATGTATGTGGATCTGCCCCATTGAGTTTAAGAGAGGTATGTAACATCCGATCTTATACAGTATGTTAGTTAGTAGGCTAGTAATGCTTGAGGAGACTAAAATGGTGAGCTATAAAGTGGAGGGGTAGATTTGTGTCTCATCAGCACAGAAATTATGCTGTAAGCTATGGCATGCAATCTATTGACCAAGGTTGGAGGCATAGATAGAGAAAAGAAGGGGTCTGAGGACAGAGGGGGACCCTATAGAAAGAGGAAGAGGAGAGGCGACAAGGAAGTTGTTGGTGACATTGAAGGAGTACTTGGATAGGATAATTAAGTAAAGGGTAAAATCTTGGAGGCCAAGGAAGTGCAGTATTTTTGAGGAAAAGTGGATGTTTAGCTGTATAAAAGGCAACAGAAAGGTCTAATATTATGATTAAAAAGTAATGACCATTGGTGAGTTTTAAAATTGCAGTTTCTGTGGAGCATTGGAAGTGAAAGCTAGACAATTAGGCTTGGTGTATAAGAACGAATATAAACAGTAACAATGTTGAACAGTGTCAGGGCTGGTCTCAACCCTTCGTTCTCAGAGCAGGCCGCTCAGCTGTCGGTTAATTGCCAGCTCTAATCTTTCCACAGTGACTCACCTGGTGATGACATCCTGCTCATCAGTCCTGCTGGCTACTTAAGCTGCTCAGTTCAGATCCTCTGTGCCTTCCCCTTGGTTAACATATCAAGAGACTCTCTGCTGTGTTTCTGTTTAAAGACTTGCTTGGCTTTACATCACTTCTGGTTTCTGATCCTGTTTGCTGTTCCACTACGCTGACCTCCGGTTTCCTGATTTCTTGGCTTGTTCAGAATTATGCTGACTTAGGGAGACCTGCGGGTACATTCTTATTGTGAGTTACAAACACAGATAAACTAAAAAACTAAACCAGACATGTCAACACTAGCTTTGCTGCCAAGCAAATATTTCCCCTTCAGCAGGCTATCACTACATCCCAAAAATAAAATCCCCATAAAGAGCCATAATACTCCAAATCTGGATTCATTAATTCAGAGATACCTGAGACACACAGAGAAGGAAGAGAGGGTTGCAATATGTAGAGTATACAGATCTCAAGCTGCTCCTGGCACATAACATGGAATACTACAGAAAGTGTGGTGAGGCTGCTCTACCCATGGTGGTGGTGATGGGCAAAAGGGAGTCATAACCCCAAGTGATGCAGTAGTTCTCTTCACACAGTTAAGGAATGTGACAGTAAGGCCCCGTACACACGAGAGGATCGATCCGCTGAAATTGATCCGCGGATCGGTTTCAGCGGATAGATCCGCTGGTGTGTACGATCCAGCGGATATAGCATGCTAAGAAATCTATCCACTGGAATCGGCTCCAGCGGATCGATCCGGTGGTCTGTACAGACTCACCGGATCGATCCGTCCGAACCCATCCCTTGCATGCGTCGTAATGATTCGACGCATGCGTGGATATCCTTATATGACAGCGTTGCGCACGTCGCCGCGTCATCATCGCGCACGTCGCCGCGTTAGTACAACCAGGAGATCAAAATCCGCCAGAGGATTTATCCGCGGATACGGTCCCGAGGACCGTTTCCGCGGATAAATCCTCTCGTGTGTACCCGACATTAGGCAAGCACTAAGGGTAACACACAATTTACCAGTTCCATGCTCAAAAAGCTAACTTTAGAAGCAAATCTTTCCCCAAAGGTTTAATATCAGAGTCTAGCCACCTAGGGTCTCAAATACAGTAATAGGTGTGGTAAAAGTATTCAAATAAGATGAAACATAGGCTTGAGAAAGTTATTAATAGTTGCACAGTGTCTGGAGCTATTTAGAATCCCTCTCTGGGTTCACAAAGAAGTATGTGGTCTTCACATCTGGAAACTCAGAGTAAGAAAAATAATACTGTATTTATACCCTTGGAGCAGGGTTTGGCTTTTGCAGAATGAAGAATTTCTGAAGATGCTGAGTATCCACTGAAAAGTCCAGAAATAAAGGTTGTTTCTTATTTTTAAAATGGAGTTCCCATTGGGCTCTAGCCACTCCAAGGGCATGGTACCTGTCTCCAAAGTTTAAGTTCTTAAAAATTAAGATATGAGGTGGTATACTAGCTGGGCTACATGTGGTGTGCATATGATGGGCATGGTCCTCTGTAAAGAAGAGTGAGAAGATTATCTGGAGAAGCAGGGTATATAGTATAGATTCTCCCTCTGGTGAGTCTACTAGACAAAGTTAGTTTCTTTGATTGTAGTTCTTCAAAATCTTTAGCCCTGTACTCCAGCTATTTCACCTTGGCCAAAGAGTACTTCACCTTGGAGAGTGCAAAGAGCAGACAAATGATCACACAGTGGGGAAGATTTACTACAACTGGTGCACACAGAATCTGATGCAGCTGTGTATAGTAACCAATCAGCTTCTAGATTTTATTGGTAAAGTCTAATTGAACAAACTGAAGTTATAAGCTGATTAGTTACTATGCACAGCTGCATCAGATTGCTCTTAGGATGAGCCGAAACACCCCCCCCCCCCCGGTTCGCACCAGAACATGCAAACAGGAAAAAAAATATTTCGAACACGCAAACACGGTTAAAGTCAAAAGTGGCAAAAGTGCTAATTTTAAAGGTTAATATGCAAGTTGTTGTCATACTTAGTGTTTAGGAACCTGGGTTCTGCCTCAGGGGACATGTATCAATGCAAAAAACTGCATTTTTTTGGGAGCAGTGGTTTTAATAATGCTTAAAGTGAAACAATAAAAGTGAAATATTTCTTTAAAATTTGCACCTGGGGGGGGGTGTATAGTATGCCTGTAAAGTAACGCATGTTTCTCGCGTTTAGAATTGTCCCTGCACAAAATGTAATTTCTAAAGGAAAAAAAGTTGCGGCTATTAATGAATTGTCGGTCCTGGCAATACAGATCAAAGTCATTGAAAGAAGCGGTAGGGGTCCCCCCCCAGTCCATTACCAGACCTTTTGACTCTGGTATGAATATTAAGGGGAACCCTGAACAAAAAAAAAAGCGTGGGGGTCCCCCCCAAATTCCATATCAGGCCCTTCAGGTCTGGTATGGATATTAAGGGGAACCCCGCGCCATTTAAAAAAAATGGTGTGGGATTCCCCCCAAAAATCCACACCAGACCCTTATCCGAGCATGCAACCTGGCAGGCCGCAGGAAAAGAGGGGGGACAAGAGAGCACCCCCCTCCTGAACCGTATCAGGCCATATGCCCTCAACATAGGGAGGATGTCCCCATGTTGATGGGGACAAGTGCCTCATCCCCACAACCCTTGCCCAGTGGTTGTGGGGGTCTGTGGGTGGGGGGCTTATCGGAATCTGGAAGCCCCCTTTAAAAAAGGGGAACTCCAGATCCCGCCCCCCTATGTGAATTGGTAATGGGGTACATTGTACCCCTACCCTTTCATAAAGAAAGTGTAAAAAATAATAAAAAAAACTCACAGACACAGCTTGGGATAAGCCCTTTATTAAAAATAAAAAATTTAAAGTAAATTCCAGTGATGTAATCCCGTCTCTCGATGTCCAACGATGATCCCTTCTCCAGCAACGCTGCAGTCTCCACTCATTCTCCAGCGAGGAACAAAACCCCCATGTTCAGAGATGTAATGCTGTCTTTTGAAGTCCAACGATGATCCATTCCCCAGCAACGCTGCAGTCTCCACTCATTCTTCATCGAGGAACGAAACCCCCATGATGCATGAGAGGGGGCGGGGTCAACCGCCCACATCATTGGGTAACCCCCGGGTTTCTTCTTGCACAACAAGAAAGCCGGGGGTTACCCAATGACATGGATGGGTGACCCCACCCCATGACATCACGGCTTTCTCCTAAGGGCGTCATGGGGCATCACGGTGATGTCACCGGGTGGGTGTTTCGTTTCTCGCTGCAGAATGAGTGGAGACTGCAGCGTCGCTGAAGAATGGATCATCGTTGGACATCGAGAGATGGGATTACATTTCTGGATTTTTTATTTATTTTTTACAGTAATAAAGGACTTGTCCCAAGCTGTCTCTGTGTGTTTTTTTTACAATTCTTTACACTTTCTTTGTTAAATGGTAAGGGTAAAATGTACCCTGTTACAAATTCACAGGGGGGCGGGATCTGGAGTTCCCCTTTCTTCCAGATTCCCATAAGCCCCCTGTCCGCAGACCCCAACAATCACCGGGCAAGGGTTGTAGGGACATCCTCCCCATGTTGAGGACATGTGGCCTGGTACAGTTCAGGAGGGGGGTGCTCTCGCGATTTTTTGGGGGAACCCCATGCCATTTAAAAAAATGGCGCGGGGTTCCCCTTAAATTCCATAGCAGACTGGAATTTAACTCATGTTCGACTCAAACATAAAGCTCATCCCTAGTGCGCACCAATATAGGTAAATCTTCCCCAGTATGTCCTACAATTCACTAACACTCTGTTTCACTGCTGTTAGATGATCTCTGAATTGTCTATGTCATGGTGAATCAAGATGAGGTCTGCTTGCAGCTGATCAATTTTAGAAGTAAATGTGGCCTGGCAGCCCTTGATGGCATTCATGAAGGCTGGGAAGTTACCTGATTCCATTGTCTCAGCAGCACCTGTTTCTGTCTGCACAATTTTGGTGTAGCCCAGCAAGTACAGTTTTTCCTGCCACTTCTCAGGAATCTTCATAGTCTTCTGCATGACAGGGGGTATTGTCATAGCTGACCAGCAGGAAAATGGATAGTGCCCAGGAAGAATCAGTAGTTAAAAAAAATCAAGTGTTCCTGTTCTTAAAAAGTGCTAATTAATTCTATAATTGTCCCTGTGTATAATGACACTAACATTTTGTTTCTATTACAAAGCATAATTATGTTTTTTTACAAATTAATCAAAGTTTTTTAAAATGTTGCACTTGTATGAATTGTGACACGAAAAAATAAAGAAACAAACCAATAAAAATAAAAAAGTTTGAATATTAATAGTAAAAAAACTGAAAAATGTCCCAAAATATCAGCTAAGAAAAAATGGGCAGAAAGGGGTTAATAAGACCCCTTTCACACTGGGGCTCTTTGCAGGCACTATAACACTAAAATAGCGCCTGCAAAGCACCCTGAGAGAGCCACTGCTGTCTCTCCAATGTGAAAGCCCCGAGGGTTTTCACACTGGAGCGGTGCGCTAGCAGAACAGTAAAATGTCCTGCTAGCAGCATCTTTGGAGCAGTGAAGGAGTGGTGTGTATACTGCTCCTCCACCGCTCCTGCCCATTTAAATGAATGGGCACCGCGGTTAAAGGGTTTTAACCCTTTTTCAGTGACTAGCAGGGTTTAAAAGCGCCCTGCTAGTGCCTGAATAACCCCGCAAATATGATAAAGCGCCGCCGTGGATGCCCCAGTGTGGAAGGGGCCTTAGAGATTATTAGTGTCAATTAAGTAGTTACTAAGGAGTTACCTAGGAACACTGTTTCATTTATTTTGTCGTATGCAAAAGTTTAGGAACCCCTGACAATTTCAAAAATTATCATTTATAAATATTTGGGTGTTTGGATCAGCAATTTCATTTTGATCTATCAAATAACTGAAGGTCACAGTAATATTTCCGTAGTGAAATGAGGTTTATTGGATTAACAGAAAATGCGCACTTTGCATCAAAACAAAATTAGACAGGTGCATAAATTTGGGCACCCTTGTCATTTTGTTGATTTGAATACCTGTAACTACTTAGCACTGATTAATTGGAACACACAAATGGTTTGGTGAGCTCATTAAGTCTTGAACTTCATAGACAGATACATCCAATCATGAGAAAAGGAATTTAAGGTGGCCAATTGCAAGTTGTTGTTCTCTTTGACTCTCCTCTGAAGAGTGGCAACATGGGGGCCTCAAAACAACTCTTAAATTACCTGAAAACAAAGATTGTTCTACATTATGTTTTAGGGGAAGGCTACAAAAAGTTATCGCAGTGATATAAGGGGTCAGTGTCAGATGTGAGGAACATAGTGAGGAAATGGAAGACCACAGGCACAGTTCTTGTTAAGGCCAGAAGTGGCAGGCACATAAAATATTGGCAAGGCAAAGGCGAAGGATTGTGAGAACGGTCAAAAACAGCCCACAGACCACCTCCAAAGACCTACAACATCAACTTGCTGCAGATTGTGTCACTGCGCATCCTTCAACAATTCAGCGCACGTTGCACAGGGAGAAGCTGTATGGGAGTGATGCGAAAGAAGCACACGCCACAAACGAGTCGCTTGAGGTATGCAAACACACATTTGGACAAGCCAGCTTCATTTTGGAATAAGGTGCCGTGGACTGATGAAACAAAGATTGCGTTATTTGGTCATAACAAGGGACGTTATGCATGGTGGCAAAAGAACACAGCATTCGAAGAAAAACACTTGCTACCCACAGTAAAATTTGGTGGAGGTTCCATCATGCTGTGGGGCTGTGTGGCCAGTGCCGGTACTGGGAATCTGGTTAAAGTTGTGGGGTGGCATGGATTCCACTCAATATCAGCAGATTCTTGAGAATAATGTTGAGGAATCAGTCACAAAGTTGAAGTTACTTCGGGACTGGATATTTCAACAAGACAACGACCCAAAACAAGGCTTAAAATCTACTCGGGCATTTATGCAGAGGAACAAGTACAACGTTCTGGAATGACCATCCCAGTCCCCAGACCTGAATATCATTGAACATCTGTGGGGTGATTTGAAGCAGGCTGACCATCAACCTAGCTGAACTGAAGATGTTTTGTAAGGAGGAATGGTCCAAAATAAATTCATCCAGAATCCAGACACTCATTACAGGCTGTAGGAAGCGTCTAGAGCGGGGATATGCAATTAGCGGACCTCCAGCTGTTGCAGAACTACAATTCCCATGAGGCATAGCAAGACTCTGATAGCCACAAGCATGACACCAGTCAGAAGCATGATGGGACTTGTAGTTTTGCAACAGCTGGAGGTCCGCTAATTGCATATCCCTGGTCTAGAGGCTGTTATTTCTGCTCTACCAAATATTGATGTGATTTTTCTGTTGGGGTGCCCAAATTTATGCACCTGTCTAATTTTGTTTTGATGCATATTGCGCATTTTCTGTTAATCCAATAAACCTAATTTCACTACTGAAATATTACTGTGTCCTTCAGTTATTTGATAGATCAAAATGAAATTGCTGATCCAAACACCCAAATATTTATAAATGATAATCATGGAAATTGTCAAGGGTTCCTAAACTTTTGCATATGTACTGTATTTGTTACTTTATTATTTTTTTTAACTAGCGAGGTATATTTATTCAACATCATATGCAGATCAATGATCACCCTGAAGGAAATAATGACACTGCTTCATCATAACTCCTCTTGACACTGCAGATGCTGTTCTGAATTTCAAGCTAAACAGGAACAAATATAATTGCTCCTGTGTAAATAAAACAAAACAGGTATGTGCTGTCAAAATGACAGCCAACAATTGCCAGTATATGAGACTAGAGTGCTGTGGGGAAGGGCTGAGCAGACTACAGAACTGTAAAGTATTTAGATAAAGTTTTCTGTTAGAATGTACAACAAGCTAAATGTCCATAATTTCATACATCAGAATAAAAAACAGCCATTTATGCTGTGATTCTGACTTATAATAAGTTCTTAGTCATAGGTAATCTAACACACAATAAAAGTACTCTGCTTAAAGTGAGTTGGAAATGTACAATACAATTTTCTGTAATTGGAGTTATAATGGATTTTTTTTTCTTTTGCAAACTAGGATACCATCAAGTCTGAATTTTGGATAAGATTTACAGTAAGTCCGTTTACCTGAAAGTTTCATATTTATATATAGTTTCTGCATGTATCTTTCTGATATATGCATAATTATGTTATTTATTTCAATTTATAGATTTAATTTTTATCTTTCTTTTTCTTGTCTATGCCAATGCAATTATGTAGGCCAGCTGAAGTCACAGGAATAGATATTTATTCAGATAGACATTGAACTGACAATTTCCATTTCCATAGTCTTACCATCACTTTATTGTTATAGCAATTCTGCAGGTTGTCTTAATATGACTGTGCAGTACAATAGACACTTATGGCTCGTACAGACGATCGGACATTCCGTCAACAAACCCATGGATTTTTTTTCGACGGATGTTGGCTCAAACTTGTTTGCATACACATGGTCGCACAAATGTTGGCGGAAATTCCAATCACCAAGAACGCGGTCACGTACAACACTTATGACGCCACTATTAAATGGACGTTCAATACCAGTCGTGTTAGTAGAAGTTTGGTGAGAGACAATTTGTGCTTTTCAGCCTCGTGCTTTTTAGTCCGTTGATGAATGTGCCATCTCCATTACGAATGCTAGTTTTACCAGACCGAGTAATTCAGTCTCGTACTTGATTCAGAGCATGCGTGAAATTGTGTGCGTCGTAATTGTCTACACATTATTGGAATTTACGAGAATGGATTTTGTTGTCGGAAAATTTGAGAACCAGCTCCTAATTTTTTGTTGGCGGAAATTCCGACAGCAAATGTCCGATGGAGCCTACACACAGTCAGAATTTCCAACAACAAGCTCCCATCGAACGTTTGTTGTCGGAAATTCCGAGCGTGTGTATGCGGCATTAAGGTAGACCCAGTGAACCCAATAATAAGAACTGGTCAAATTTCAATTCAAGTTTTGTTACCACTATACCTCTCAGGTGAGCCCAAATGGATCTCATTTTATAAATGGTGATTACATGTATTATGCACAATGTGCATGGCTTTAATTCTCCCCACAAGCGGAAAAAAGCCTTTACCACCTATAAAAAAATGGAAGCCCAAATTGTCTTAATACAGGAGACCCACTTTACCTCAAAAACGATATCCCTCAACACATGTATGTCAGAGGCGATTTTAACCTTGTGGCCCATCCTAAATTAGACAGAAACACTGGCATCCATACCTCTGCGACAGCGACACTACAGTCCTTTCAATTAGCTAATGCATGGCGTTCACATAATACAGGAACAAGGGCTTACACCTTTTATTCTCACCCTCACAACTCTTTTGCCAGGCTGGACTACATTTCTGCACCCCCATTATCCTGGCCAACTCCACAAACTCGGACATTCTCGTATGTCCATGGTCAGACCATAACATAGTGACCCTAACTACTACCCTCATTGGCCTGTCGGACACCCCTTATTCGTGACGTTTGTATGAATCCCTACTTGAAGACCCTATCACACAACAAGAAATCTCCACTGCCATCCAAGAATACTTTACTTTAAATGTCACACCAGATATATCCCCTAGCACTCTGTGGGAGGCTCACAAGACTGTTTTAAGGGGGCATCTCATTAGCATAGCCTCAAGGAAAAATAGAGAATGATGGCAACAAATCTACACACTGACCACAGAGCTAGACAAATTATACAAAATGCAAACAGGGAATCCGACATTATCCAACGCACAATTGGTAGCCCAGAAATGGCTTGAATTAGATACCCTCTTGTCCTTGAAAACAGAGAAGTCCCTTTGTTGGTCCAAAGCCAAATTCCTTCTACATAGCAATTCGGCTTCCCCCATGTTTGCCCATAAATTGAACCAGACCATACATCCCCCTCATCTATATAAACTCCGTAATACCTCAATAACGGTCATATGGTCTCACACCCTAAAGAAGTCCTGACTGTGTTTGAAAATTTCTACTCCAACTTACTTTCCCACCCTCCCTCCTTCCCATCCCAAGCCTCACATAACAGGCTATCCTCCCTTCCACTACCCTCCTTAATGTCCTCTCAAGTAGAATCCCTAAATGCACCCTTTACAGAGGAAGAACTACTTAATGTAATTAAATGCCTGAAACGATCGGTCGCCCCAGGTCCTGATGGATTCACGGCTAGTTACTACAAGCACTATGCCTTTGTTTTGACCCCACGTTTAACCACAATGTTCAACAACATTCTTAGAGGAGCAAGTTTCCCAAATGAACTGACTTTGGCCAACATGTCCCTGTTACTAAAACCCCTTAAGGACCACTCTCTCCCACAAAACTACAGACCGATATCGGTCATTAACAATTTTTAGTCGCACTCTGGCAGATAGATTAGCCAGCATTATTGAGACTCTGACCTCTCCTGATCAGTCAGGCTTCAACCCAAATAGACTTATCACAGACAATATTTGCCTAACCCTGAATGTTCTTCAAGATGCTAACCTACACAAAAAGCAGGTCCTTCTGCTGAGCCTTAACATCAATAAGGCCTTTGATCCACAGTTCCTCCCATTAATCTACCCTCTGCCCAGTGTGAGACACTCTGAGGATCTTTCCCATTTCAATGTTCGAATAACAAAATTCCATATCTTGGCATCTACATCACACCACAATTCTCATCAATTTTTGCTGCTAACTATCCAGCATGTGTGTCCCGACTGCGGAGCCTGCTTAAAATTTGGAGTTCTTACCACATATCATTCTTAGGGAGAGTCATGGCAGTTAAAATGACCTTGTTACTGAAACTCTTATTCCTATTCCGATTCCTCCCTATAAATATCCCCAAATCCTTTATTAACAAGCTTCAACAGGATATTAATAGATTCATTTGGCAGAATAAATGCCCCAGATTTTCCAAACACATTCTTTATAAATCCAAATCCACCGGAGCTTTGGGTCTTCCTAACCTTTGGTTCTACTTCTTGGCTGCCTGTTTTTCCCAGATATTGCAGTGGAACATCCCGGAGTCAAAAGTGCCCTGGGTCAAATTTGAATCCAACTCCGTTAGACCCTATTGCCTCCAGTCTATATCATGGACACCCTCCAACTTTACACATAAGCTTACTCCCCTTAATTCAATCATTTCAGATTCTCTCACCCTCTGGCACCATTATAAAAGCAAGCTTGGACTAATTTCACCTGCTCCTCCAGGCTCGTCTTTTTTTGGGGAACCATTATCGCCACAGCGTTTAATCACCCTGAAAGTTTTGGTGGAAATCCAATTCCTTAATCTCCTCCGCGCACAAAAACAAATCCCACTTCAGGAACACTACCATTTTATACAAATAAGACACTTTTACATCTCCCATTATAGTCTTACCCCTTACCCCCCCCCCCACATACTTCGAACAGATCTGCCGCGATACCCCCAGAGGCAAGGGCCTCATTTAAGCTCTCTACAAAATAGCATTGGCTTTGTGATTTTCAGGTGAACTTCTATATAGAATTAAATGGGAGACTGACTGTAATGAACAGTTTGCTCCAGGGAATTGGGATACCATGCTGGCAAACCCACATAAGGCCACTAAATCACTGTCAGGTAGGGAAATGGCCTATACGGTAATGACGAGATGGTATTACACTCCTTCCAGACTCCAAGTAATGTTCCCAGGAATGTCTGGACTGTGCTTTAGAGGCTGCCAACTGCCAGGCACCTTCAAACACATATTTTGGGCTTGCGAGCTACTTGCCCCGGTATGGAGAAGACAAGTGACTGCCGTTGCTTCTGCAATATCTGGAACTCCTTTGAAGCTCACAATCCCAATGTATTTACTTGGAGCAACAATCCCAGGGATCCTCCGCAGGGAGGAATGTCTCATACATACTATTTGTGTAATTACTCTGTGGGTCATTGCTCTTCACTGAAAGTCCCCTGCAGTACCCCTATCCTCCATCCTAGACAGGATTGATATGGTGATGATAATGGAGAGGATTTTGTATACCCTACAGGATAAGATGCACATATTTGATCCCAGATGGGAAACCTGTACAACCCATAGGCACACAAGGCTAAAGGCCGTTCAAGATTTTTATGTCTTAACTGAAAGATACCTTTGTGTATACCCTTTTCATACCTCTTTTTCTGTATGCTTTGGCATGTTATGCTTTGGATGTCAATTTTATGATGTACACTGTTACAAGATTGTATGATTTTTTATTTTACCTTGAACAAATAAAAACATTTGTAAACAAAAAATAACTGGTCAGATATGCCTCCTCTCTTCCTATGCAATAAAAGTCTGCATGAAAGCACTTGTGATGAGGGGTGTAGCTTTTGATAAGCTACGCCAACACAGAACACTGAAGTGTAAATGAAGGAGGCAACATTCCATGCAGAATCTATTTATTTTGGCAGTTTTGGGTCAGCTATGATTAAGGATCAGATGTAGTTTAGAAAAGGAAAAGAAGGTTGATTTTTTTTCTAAAGCATTACTGCTTTGATTAGTAAGGATTAAACTGTAACTTCATACAGTTTAGGCTTATTGGAGAGACCTTGAGACTTAAAGTGACCACGTAGGTTACAAACTTGTTGTGCAATGTTCTTTAGATCTAGCAACATTTACATATGTATTGTAAAGACTTTCCTGATTGGAATCAAATTGAGTGGCTTGTTTAGACATCACATTACATACATTTGGTAAATGTAAAAGAGATTGTACAATCAACTTGCAAAATGTATGGTTAGTTTAATTTGCTGCGTGTTCTTTTTTCCATGCTTATAAATGATCTTAGCCCAGGTAGTGATAAATATGCAACGTGAGATTTCCATCAAGCAAAAATGATTGTGCTTAATTAGCGAAAGCACTTACCATTCAGCTGAAATAATTTTCATAGAAAAGGGGTTCATCTTTTTTTTCAAAAAAAATCTTCTTAAGAAAAAAAAAATATTCTTAAGAAAGGATCATGGTGGTAGGAAAAGTATAAAAATATCCAAGGATTCTTCCCATATAAGGACAACACCTTTTAGCTGTATTTTTTGTTGCATAAAGATACTACACTGCCCAACTATAATTCAGTCATGCCACTTTGTAGTATTGTATGACCCAGTTTGCACATTCTTATGGAAATTGTGGATACACTGCAGGGTATTTACCTTGTAGAACATACATAACTGCAGTATAAGAGACACAAAAAAATTAAGAAAAAAACAAAATGCTATGGAAATAGGATTATTCAAGGTTACTATTTCAAGGTTTAATCAAGCATGATTAAATGATGAGAACGCCTCATCCAGAAATAGCAACTGAAGCTGATATGCATTGCCGCTAAAAGAGAAAGGTCACTGAGCTCTCATTTTTGAGTGTGAGATTAGACTTGTGTTAAACAAAACTGTTTAAAAGAATAAATCTGAACTAACACAAAAAAAGATAAATAAAAATGCACAGTGTCCAAAGCAATGTCTGGAGTAAAGCGATTACTGATGATATGGCCTGACAATACATTCATGTATTTAACACCGAACTCAAGGCAGAAAGAAAAGTGGTACAAATAGTTTCCAATTCCGGGAAGAACAGTAGTTCTGCATGAATCTTTCATTACAAAAACAAATATAAAGAAAGTTCTGTGTCCAAATTATAAGTGTTTCAAACCTTAAGGTACAATATACTTGTTTTTTAAAAATGTTACAATTCCCACATTCACATTTTTGAGGTGGATGGGAGAATCACTCCAACTGTGCTATTGTACTCTGATGGCAGGGAGCCTTATTGGTTTGAGTCGCCACCACTGATCATTTGGAAAGAACACGATGGTGGTTGTACAAAAGTTGCTGAACCGTCCAAATTTTGATCAATGTATGGCCAGCTTAAGTTACCCATACCTGTAAAATTGTCCCTAACACTTAACCCCTCTTTACTCTAACCCTTCACTACAGGAGCGATTTCTACTTAAACTGTTAAAATTGCACAGTTTAGGACTGAATATTACCCTATAAATGTTACATATTTTCTGAAAGCAGAGACTGCAGAAAAATGGTGGTAAGTGCTATTTTTATGTCACACACTTTTCAGTAATAAATACAGTTAAATGTATTTTAATGAGCAATATACAGTAATACCCAATTTTTTTTGTTAAAATACCAAATATGAGGTTGTGTCACATAAATAGATATCAAATAGGATCAGTCCTAAAATTGTAAATGCTCATTAAACAGCAGAAAACCATGGTATTCAAAACTGACCATAGGCAATGTTTTAAAAGTTTTTACAGCTCATCAATTAAGAGTTAACAGTATATGAGGGCTCTGGTAGTGACCATAGTATGTGCAGCTCAACCATTATTTTCATATGCATGCACATCAGATGTGAACATTTGCATTCATATGTGAGTATACAAGGGAGCATAAAAAAAAGTTTGGATATTTTTTATTTAAAATTTTCCTTTTTTTAAACCTTTTTTATTGTATTTTTATCACAAGGGTGTAGGCCGTAGGATGGCATAGTGCTAGTGCAGCTTGCAGGTTCTCTTTGTGGAGCCAGTGGGGAATAATTTGACCCTCTAATGTCTACTATGTACTATGTTAAAGCTGATTGAGTACACACTGTTTCCTAGCTTCTTTTTGGCTATATCAGCTAGGGTTTGATAGCTCTGAACCTGTAAGTACTCAAAGCTTAGCGCTTCTGGTTTCATATTTCACTTCACATACTAGAGCTGCTCTACATCTCCACAACCACATTGAGGGTCCCAAGCATCCATGACAGACAGGTTAGCCTGAACACATGGCACAAGGTCAGATGGGCGTGGCATGTTCCCCTTGTTTGACATTAATAAGGTTAATCCTTATTCTTAAAATACCACCCAAATTGAATGAACAAATGCCAACAAGTAAAAATCTACTAGACACCCCTCAGTGCATGAATATGCCCCACAAAAAATGTCCCACAATGTAAATCCACCAATCAATTTGTCCAGTGATGCATATCCATGTCACACGATCTTCACAATCTCATTAACATAAATTAGCAATATATAGAATGCACAGATTAACATTAACAGGCAGCAGGTGATATGAGGATCTTTAAAGGCCAATCTTTAATATCCTAAACACATTAGTCCCTGCCATTTACAAATACTGATTACATTGAAAACAGCAAGCAGAGATTTTTCTTACCAAGGAGTAGATTATAAAACACCATCCACAAAGGGTTATACCTAACTGGGTATTAAGCTGTCAAAGTCTGTGAAGGCTAGTTCAAAGCTTGAAAAATCATAATTGTTCAATTGAGAATTATAAAAAGTAACACTGGAGGCTGTTACAAAATGTAATCCCCCAATAAACAGCCTAACTCCACATCCACAAATCCTATGCTGCTGTACGAATCAACCAGCCAAATGAATGCCACAATGCCACCAGTCAGAACAGACATGAATGCAAGGAGCATGGAGTCCCCCTCAACAAAATAGAGAGAATCCAGGCTTCTCATATAATATTATTATACAGGATTTACTGTGTATAGCATCAACAGTAGACATGTGCACACTGAAATATTTTGTTTCGTAATTTAGTTTTCGTCCGAAAAAAAAATGTATTTTGTTACTCCCGAAATTTGTTTTTATTTTATTTAGTTTTTCGTTAAAAAAATGCATTCGTCCAAAAATCAAAATTAAGGTCGAATCTGTCATTGAAGGCTTATGGTGTCTGTCGAATGTTCTAAGAAGAAGAAGAAGAAGAAAAAAATTCGACAGAATCTTTAAAAAAAAAAAAAAAAAATTCAAATCTTCATGTCTCTCTATGTCGAATCTTCATGTCTCTCTATGTCGAATCTTTTCTCTCTATGTCGAATCTTTTCTCTATATGTCAAATCTTTTCTCTTTATGTCGACTCTTTTTCATGTCTCTATAATGTTGAATCTTTTCTCTCTATGTCGAATCTTTTCTCTTTATGTAGAATAATATTGGACTAATAGAGTTAAGGTTAGGCACAATTAAGGTCAAATCTGTCATTAAAGGCTTATGGTGTCTGTCGACTGTTCTAAGAAGAAAAAAAAAAGATTTGACAGAATCTTTAAAAAAAGAAAAATTTTTACTCTTTATGTCTCTCTATGTCAAATCTTCATGTCTCTCTATGTCGAATCTTCATGTCTCTCTATGTCAAATCTTTTCTCTCTATGTCGACTGTTCTTCATGTCTCTATAATGTCAAATATTCATGTCGAATCTTTTCTCTTTATGTAGAATAATATTGGACTAATAGAGTTAAGGTTAGGCACAATTAAGGTTGAATCTGTCATTGAAGGCTTATGGTGTCTGTCGAATGTTCTAAGAAGAAGAAGAAGAAGAAGAAGAAAAAAAAAAAAAGAAGATTCGACAGAATCTTAAAAAAAAAAAAAATGTTGAATCTTCATGTCTCTCTATGTCAAATCTTCATGTCTCTCTATGTCGAATCTTTATGTCCCTCTATGTCGAATCTTTTCTCTCTATGTTGAATCCTTTCTCTCTATATTGACTCTTCTTCATGTCTCTATAATGTCAAATCTTTTCTCTCTATGTCAAATATTTTCTCTTTATGTAGAATAATATTGGACTAATAGAGTTAAGGTTAGGCACAATTAAGGTTGAATCTGTCATTGAAGGCTTATGGTGTCTGTCGAATGTTCTAAGAAGAAGAAGAAAAAAAAAAAGAAGATTCGACAGAATCTTTAAAAAAAAAAAAAATGTTGACTCTTCATGTCTCTCTATGTTGAATCTTCATGTCTCTCTATGTCGAATCTTTATGTCTCTCTATGTCGAATCTTTTCTCTCTATGTCAAATCTTTTCTCTCTATGTCGAATCTTTTCTCTCTATGTCAAATCCTTTCTCTCTATATCGACTCTTCTTCATGTCTCTATAATGTCGAATCTTTTCTCTCTATGTCGAATATTTTCTCTTTATGTAGAATAATATTGGACTAATAGAGTTAGGCACATTCGACCGCAACGAAAACAAAAATAAAGCATTTGTTTATGTCGGATCTTTCGTTTTTCGTTTTCTGTGGTTTCGTTATCGTTTGTTAAAACGATAACGAAAATACCTGAAATTCGGACGAAAATGCATTCGGAACGAAAACGAATGCACATGTCTAATCAACAGCTTGTGCAGCACTTTACAACATAATGGAGCCAGTACAGTTACCTCATATCTACCCCCGTGTATTTTCCAATGCCAGCTGAGCCGGTGTCATGTGTGACATTATGCTTGGTATGGATGTGGTTCCCTAATGTGCTATCCAAGCTGGAGTCCAACAGGAAACACCAATACATCAGCCAAGACTGAAAATCATACCCATCCACATATCTTAGTGAAAAAACTCAGCCAAAACTGACAGCAAGGCCATCACCTCATTCATGGCAACTGTCCAATTAACCACTTGCCGACCTGCCACCGTTGTTTTATGGCGGCAGGTTGGCTCCCCTGCGCGGGAGCACGTAATATAACGTTGGCTCTCACGCAGGCCACTAGGGGCGTGTGCGCACCGCCGGAGGCGCGCATGCGCCCCCCATCGCCCCCGACCCTGTGCGTGATCCCCGCCGGGCACCTGCGATTAGTCGTTACAGAGCGGGGACCGGGAGCTGTGTGTGTAAACACACAGCTGCCGCCAATAGTAGTAAAAAAAAAAAATAATAAAAATGCAATAAAACTATCCCCTATTTTGTAACCGCTATACATTTTGCGCAAACCAATCGATAAACACTTATTGCGATTTTTTTTAACCAAAAATAGGTAGAAGAATACGTATCGGCCTAAACTGAGGGAAAAAAAAATGTTATATATGTTTTTGGGGGATATTTATTATAGCAAAAAGTAAAAAATATTGATTTTTTTTCAAAATTGTCGCTCTATTTTTGTTTATAGCGCAAAAAATAAAAACCGCAGAGGTGATCAAATACCACCAAAAGAAAGCTCTATTTGTGGGGAAAAAAGGACGCCAATTTTGTTTGGGAGCCACGTCGCACGACCGCGCAATTGGCTGTTAAAGCGACGCAGTGCCGAATCGCAAAACCTGGCCTGGGCATTTAGCTGCCTAAAGGTCCGGGGCTTAAATGGTTAATATACAAGCGATGTGCCTCTTTTAATCATTAACCATGTGAGTTGCTAAATGTTGTACCTTCATTAAATGTAACCATATTGCTACACTTAGAGGTGCCTCTCTTCTCTTTTATACTCTGTAGCTCTTGCTGGATTTTGCTTCTAATCCCCTTGGGGAGGCTTCCATTTGTGGATGGATATTTTATGGTTACACAACTTATCACATTGCAATAATCTTTTTATATGGACTATAAACTGAAGGACTTATGAATAAATGGTTGTGGAACAAATCATTTGAGTTTCCATTATTTCTTATGGGAAAATTAAATTTGATATACAAGTGCTTTGGATTACAAGCATGATTCTGGAACGAATTATGATTGCAATCCAAGGTTTTACTGTATTTCAAATTCCTACCTGCAGTGTTTGTAAATGCCATAAACCCTAGTACACCTCTTCCCACCATGTATGTCATAGTCCTCTCCTCTTCTAAAAGTGTCAAAGTACTGTCTATGCTAGCCTAGCTCCTCTGTCCTTCCCCTTGTCTCCCTTTATAACCTTTTACATAGCTGTCAGAGGGAGAACTGAAGTGGAAAACTACAGATGGTGACCTAAAGTGGTTTTAAAGCAGAGAAGAAGGCACTTTAATCACAAGGACGGTTTAAAAACTCTTGCAAGATGGAAGAAAACAACAGGCTTATCAATGAATCTATAATGTCCAGCGGGATGCCTCCTGGGAGTAAAAACAGCTGCAGATAGAAGTGCCAACTGACCAGCAGTGGTAAACACTGTGTCTCTTATCCAATATGGAGAGCCGTGATGTCAGGACCAGCATTGAATCCAGGCAACCAGAAATGACGTGAGAATGGACGAGACATATTTCGGATCATGCCCAGTCGCTCCTTCTTTAAAAAAATGTGTGCGTAGAGGAGGCTGAGTAACACTGTGTATAGTTTTTTATATTTTCTATATGTTTATATGCAATGTGGTTGCTACTTCTTGATATTGTACTGTGGGTATGTATGGCTGCTGCCGTTTTATTGTGTTTTGTTTTCTCTTTCTTTCTTTCTTTCTTGTAAAAATATAAAACTTTGAAAAAAAAGTCGAATATTTTCTCTTTATGTCGAATATTTTCTCTTTATGTAGAATAATATTGGACTAATAGAGTTAGGCACATTCGACCGCAACGAAAACAAAAATAAAGCATTTGTTTATGTCGGATCTTTCGTTTTTCGTTTTCTGTGGTTTCGTTATCGTTTGTTAAAACGATAACGAAAATACCTGAAATTCGGACGAAAATGCATTCGGAACGAAAACGAATGCACATGTCTAATCAACAGCTTGTGCAGCACTTTACAACATAATGGAGCCAGTACAGTTACCTCATATCTACCCCCGTGTATTTTCCAATGCCAGCTGAGCCGGTGTCATGTGTGACATTATGCTTGGTATGGATGTGGTTCCCTAATGTGCTATCCAAGCTGGAGTCCAACAGGAAACACCAATACATCAGCCAAGACTGAAAATCATACCCATCCACATATCTTAGTGAAAAAACTCAGCCAAAACTGACAGCAAGGCCATCACCTCATTCATGGCAACTGTCCAATTAACCACTTGCCGACCTGCCACCGTTGTTTTATGGCGGCAGGTTGGCTCCCCTGCGCGGGAGCACGTAATATAACATTGGCTCTCACGCAGGCCACTAGGGGCGTGTGCGCACCGCCGGAGGCGCGCATGCGCCCCCCATCGCCCCCGACCCTGTGCGTGATCCCCGCCGGGCACCTGCGATTAGTCGTTACAGAGCGGGGACCGGGAGCTGTGTGTGTAAACACACAGCTGCCGCCAATAGTAGTAAAAAAAAAAAATAATAAAAATGCAATAAAACTATCCCCTATTTTGTAACCGCTATACATTTTGCGCAAACCAATCGATAAACACTTATTGCGATTTTTTTTAACCAAAAATAGGTAGAAGAATACGTATCGGCCTAAACTGAGGGAAAAAAAATGTTATATATGTTTTTGGGGGATATTTATTATAGCAAAAAGTAAAAAATATTGATTTTTTTTCAAAATTGTCGCTCTATTTTTGTTTATAGCGCAAAAAATAAAAACCGCAGAGGTGATCAAATACCACCAAAAGAAAGCTCTATTTGTGGGGAAAAAAGGACGCCAATTTTGTTTGGGAGCCACGTCGCACGACCGCGCAATTGGCTGTTAAAGCGACGCAGTGCCGAATCGCAAAACCTGGCCTGGGCATTTAGCTGCCTAAAGGTCCGGGGCTTAAATGGTTAATATACAAGCGATGTGCCTCTTTTAATCATTAACCATGTGAGTTGCTAAATGTTGTACCTTCATTAAATGTAACCATATTGCTACACTTAGAGGTGCCTCTCTTCTCTTTTATACTCTGTAGCTCTTGCTGGATTTTGCTTCTAATCCCCTTGGGGAGGCTTCCATTTGTGGATGGATATTTTATGGTTACACAACTTATCACATTGCAATAATCTTTTTATATGGACTATAAACTGAAGGACTTATGAATAAATGGTTGTGGAACAAATCATTTGAGTTTCCATTATTTCTTATGGGAAAATTAAATTTGATATACAAGTGCTTTGGATTACAAGCATGATTCTGGAACGAATTATGATTGCAATCCAAGGTTTTACTGTATTTCAAATTCCTACCTGCAGTGTTTGTAAATGCCATAAACCCTAGTACACCTCTTCCCACCATGTATGTCATAGTCCTCTCCTCTTCTAAAAGTGTCAAAGTACTGTCTATGCTAGCCTAGCTCCTCTGTCCTTCCCCTTGTCTCCCTTTATAACCTTTTACATAGCTGTCAGAGGGAAAACTGAAGTGGAAAACTACAGATGGTGACCTAAAGTGGTTTTAAAGCAGAGAAGAAGGCACTTTAATCACAAGGACGGTTTAAAAACTCTTGCAAGATGGAAGAAAACAACAGGCTTATCAATGAATCTATAATGTCCAGCGGGATGCCTCCTGGGAGTAAAAACAGCTGCAGATAGAAGTGCCAACTGACCAGCAGTGGTAAACACTGTGTCTCTTATCCAATATGGAGAGCCGTGATGTCAGGACCAGCATTGAATCCAGGCAACCAGAAATGACGTGAGAATGGACGAGACATATTTCGGATCATGCCCAGTCGCTCCTTCTTTAAAAAAATGTGTGCGTAGAGGAGGCTGAGTAACACTGTGTATAGTTTTTTATATTTTCTATATGTTTATATGCAATGTGGTTGCTACTTCTTGATATTGTACTGTGGGTATGTATGGCTGCTGCCGTTTTATTGTGTTTTGTTTTCTCTTTCTTTCTTTCTTTCTTGTAAAAATATAAAACTTTGAAAAAAAAGTTATTTGGGAAAAGAAACATGCATAACATTTTAAATGCACTTTTAATTTTATGGAAAGGTTTTTGTTGAAGTTAATTGTTTGGCAACAGGTAATAGGGTATTTTAAAAATATACACACAAAAAAGCAGATTGTAGCAAAGATCGAATAATGGTTTACATCTGTATACACTAGAATGTTGTCTTATAGTATTTTTTTACAAATTATTAATTGAAAATGAAAGCATACTTGCTCAACTATTTTGTGGGGTTTCATGTATGAATGTTTGGTGCAGTTATTGTTGTTGTGGACAATAAAAGCAACACACACTGTCTTTTGCTTTGAACATGATAGTAGGCTGTCCACCAAGCCTAGTGAAATAAACAGCACACAAACATGCACAGCTTGCTTGTGGTTTGAATGTACTAATGAGCAGAGATGAGATTCAAGTTCAGACTAAACTAAACAGATAGACTGAAAGGAAACCTACACGCAACTTCTATAACGTAATATTGGAAAAACTAAAATAGCTGCTGACACCAATCACAATCCTAAATGTGTATCAATTCATCAAACAATCAACTGTGCAGCTCTAAAACAATCTAAACACATTGGCCCAGATTCACAGAGAGCAGGGCGCACATTACACCGCCGTAGAGCAAACACTGTATGCTACGCCAACGCAGCACAGAGAGGCAAGCATTGCATTCAGCAACCCAGTGCTCCCAACGCTGCGCCAGCGTGGCGTGAATTTCGAAGGCGCACGTCAGGGTAGGTGGAAGTGGGCGTGAACCCATGCAAATGAGGCGTGACCCCATGCAAATGATGGGCCGAGCGCCAGACAGGTACGTATCACAAACTGCGCATGCGCCGTGATGTGGACGCAACCCCATGCGCCTGCTTACAACCACGCCGGCAAAACTGCCTAAGCTACGCCGGATTACTGCGTACGCCGTGAACGTAACGTACGCCCAGCCAGACACACGTCCAACGCACAATACGCCGGCTTGTGTTCCCTGGTGCAGACCTGTGCATGTCTGTTGCCGGGTTGTACCTCCTTTATGGGGAATAACTTTACTCTGGACGTACAACTTACGCGCATCTCGCATAGCATGCGCCGGGCACACGCAGGTTCGTGAATCGCAGTATTTCCCATCATTTGCATGTTTGAATGGCTAATCAATGGGAGCGGCACCATGCGCCCAGCCTAAATGTGCGCCCACCCTACGCCGGCGTGAGCAAGCTACGTCAGTGGGGTGTAGCCTGGTTTTAGGCGCATGTCTGTTTGTGGGTCTGGCGCACAGATACGACGGCGCACATTTGCACTTACATTGGCGTAACTTGTTATACGTCGGCGTAAGTGCTTTGTGAATCTGGGCCATTAAATGTGCATATATAGTGAAAATATTAATACTTTGATAATACCACACAGGTATCACTCTATATGTGAAACTAAAAAACATACAGTGCATAAACACTTAGAAAATATTTGGACAATTGAGAAACAGTGTTCATATAAACATGATATAACTTGCAAAAATTAAAATAAAAATAAAATTGTAAAAACTATTTTAGTCCATTAGGTCCCCACAATGAAAATGCTTCACAATAAGTGCACTCACCTATAAGCTCCCATCTGACTTTTACCATCGGAAAATCCGACCATGTGTACGCGGCATTATGCCGCGTAAACACGCCACGTACACACGATCGGTCAAACCGATGAGAACGGTCTGATGGACCGATTTCATCGGACCAAACTGATCATGTGTGGGCCCCATTGGTTATTTATCCATAGGTTAAAAAAATCCATGCATGCTCAGAATCAAGTCGACGCATGTTTGGAAGCATTGAACTTCGTTTTTTTCAGCACGTCGTTGTGTTTTACATCACCGCGTTCAGACACGATCGTTTTTTTAACCGATGGTGTGTAGGCACGACTGACCATCAGTCAGCTTCATCGGCTAATCGATGAAAACAGTCCATCAGACCGTTCTCATCGGATGGACCGATCGTGTGTACAGGGCTTTAGAGTCTGCAAAAGACTTGAGACTGGGGCGGAGGTTCACCTTCAAGCAGGACAAAGACCCTAAACATACAACCCGAGCTACAATGTAATGGTTTAGATCAAAGCATATTCATGTGTTAGAATGGCCTAGTCAAAGTCCAGACCTAAATCCAATTGAGAATTTGTGGCAAGACTTGAAAATTGCTGTTCGCAGACGCTCTCCATCCAATCTGACAGAGCTTGAGCTATTTTGCAAAGAAGAATGGACAAAAATGTCACTCTCTAGATGTGCAAAGCTGGTAGAGACATCTCCAAAAAGACTTGCAGCTGTTGATTAAATTGAATTAAATTGATTTCTGAAACTCACGTATAAATTAAAAAGTTACCATGAGAAAATAATTGTATCCAGTAAGATTGTTGATCATTTTTGGTTGGATGCCTCTTTACCCTGATGATGATGCCTGTTTAGGAAAAAAACATTGGGTTGTCCAAATATGTGACGTCATCACGCACATGCTGATGTTGGGATGTGCCAATCATTGTATACATGCTGATCTGTCTTCCCTTCCTGTAAGTGCAATTTTAAATAACCTTGGCTTTTGTTTTTAAAGTGATACCAAACTATTGTTTTTATTTTCCTTTAAAATAACAAACATGCTATTCCTACCTGCTCTGTGTAATGGTTTTGAACAGAGCAGCCCCATTCTCCTCTTCTAAAGTCCACACTGGCGCTCCTGGCTTCTCACTTCTACTGAGTGCCCACTGTAGAAAGCTGCTTCCTATGGGGGTACTCGTGTGTGCACACAAACACACAGAGTATGGCTCAGCTCCACCCCACTCCTCAATGGCTCCTGCTGCTGTCTCTAAGCCAATGAGCAGTAAGAGAGCCAAGAGAGTATTGATTCTCATGCACATTTCTGGATCAAGATTGGGCTCAGATAAGAATAAGGGGGTTCTGGAGGGGGGGTGGATGGGGGTGCGAAGAGGCTTTTGCATTTTATGCAACCACTTTAAGTACTTTTATATATTTTCTGTAGCATTTAGGATTACTGTGTAATTGTGGTTGTGAAACCCATTATAGCTGCAAGGTGATCTCTCTCTGTGGGATCCATCCTTCTGGCAAGGATTGTGTAACACCAGTGGGAGGTGCCTTGAAGCACATATGTTTGCCATGTTAACAATATACCAGCACTGGATGCCTTCTGATGATTAATCGCAGTGTTACTTCTTAATGTATTCACATTGCATGAAATATGTTTATTGAAGTATCTACAGATTATATACTGTATTTATTGATATTGTTTGTTGTTTCACGTTTATGTAACATGAGATGATTTAGCAATATTTAAAGGGGCAGCACACCTTTTTTGGATTACATATTTTTGGGATTGACTGATATATTACAAGTTTAAAATGCTGAAAGCAATACATTTGAACCATAACAAATTAATTTTACATAACATCTACATCATCTGAATGAGATTTGCTATTTTCCTTATTATATTTTCTTCTAAAAGTTTTGTGAGTGATGAGTTTTAACCTGCACTGTATAGACGTGTCTTTGAAATTAAATTGTGTTTGTTCAATTGCTATACAACAATCAGAAATCGCATTTTGAAAGTGATTCTAATTATGCTTGAGTGTCTGTTGACTGAAAGGTCTCATTATCAGGATATATTTACGTGATAATTACATGCTGGTATAAGTATTCCAAGAAAACATACTAATAATGAAAGATTTACTGACTGGAATATATTTTTCCTAATTTTAGTTACTGAACCCCACAACCTGGAAATAAGCATGTTTTGTAGGCTCTATTGCTGTTGCAGAACCCCATCCATATGTTATGTTCCTAAAGCCCATATATTAGCCAAAAATTTGCCTATTTTGTTTTCATATATTAGCCTTGGACTTCTAATATTATATACCTATGCATATTTTGCATGAAACCTTTTTTTTTTTATATTTTCACAAAAAAATACAAAAATAAAGCTAAACTCTTATGATAGTTGTTCACCATCCTGTCTGAACCTCTGGCTAGTGCAGAATTCATTTAGTGGTGGTATTACTACTACAACTAAATGACAGCTTCTGGTCGCCCACTGGTTTCAAATTGTAAACAAACTGGCAGGCATTTTATTGCCATAATTGGTCAATGACGTCAGCCAGCACTCCCAAAGTTTTTTTTTTTTTTAATTCATTAGCTGGTGAAAAAAGGTTGACACAGGTCTTGTTTTTTTGTTAGTTGGTCATTCAACTGTCTTTTGTCATGACTAGTGATGAATTTACAAATTAATTTACATGACAAGATGATTGACATAGGATTTATATCTTGCAACATAATTGGAGATTTTCCTACCCTCGGGGACGGAAAATATAGATTTTATTAAAAACAGGAGGCGAGTATTATGCTATAATCTTTCTTTACTGTCATCCAGCAGCAAGAGAGTTAATGAAAAGAAAAAACGTTACACAGATAGGTATGCAAATGAACATAGGTAGACTGTCCAATCAGGTAACAGGAGTATGTTATAAAGGTGAGGTACAGGTGATATTCTTCCTCTTTCTTGATGATAAAACTAGACTGGAAATAACTTGAACTGGAAACTAATTGGAACAACTTGAACTGGAACTCATTCTTCAATATGTCATGAAGTCCACAGTAGAATAGGCGCATTAAGCTGAAAAAGAATGCATTATGTAAGAGCAAAATAAATCTTGAAGGGTAGGGTATTAGGGTGGGATAATACTCGCCTCCTGTTTTTAATAAAATCTATATTTTCCGTCCCCGAGGGTAGGAAAATCTCCAATTTTATGGCAAACAGGAGGCTCATATTATGCTTGTTCAAAGCTGTATACTCTAGAGCGGGCGTCACTAAATAGCGGACCGCGGTCCGGTTCCGGCCCCAGTGGCCATTCTACCCGGACCGCAGCCTCGCCTGTGTGTCTCTGTGGCCGGCTCGCCCGCCTGCCGATGCCGCTATATACACAGCATGGCAGGCGCAGCAGGTCTGTGCCGTCTCTGCACTCCCCCCTCCCAACACTGCCTGTCTGCCTTATTCACAAAATCATGAATCACGACCGCGCTGGACAATGGGCGGGACTTTTTAAAGTTAAAAAGTGGGTGATTGGTTGCTAGGCAGCGGGTCGGTCCCAGCAACAAATCACTCGCTTTTAATGGGAAAGGTCCCGCCCATTGTCCAGAGCGGCCACGCTCCATGTCCTGTGTGAAGAAGGTAGGTTTTCTGTGGGGAGGGGGAGTGTTGTGCTGTGCAGGACAGGACAGGGGTTTGCTATTGAGAGGCTTGTGATGGGGGGGAGGGGGTCTGTTATTGTAGGGAGGGGGTTGTTCAGTCTGTGATGGGGGGGTCTTTGAATTTGGGGGGTCCGTCTGATTGGTGGGTCAGTCTGTGACAGGGGGTCTGATTTGGGGGGGGTCAGTCTAAGATAGGGTGCTCTGTGATTGTGGGTGGGGGGGGGTTCAGTTTGTAATTGGGTGGTCTGTGAATTGGGGGGGGGGGTCAGTCTGTGATTGGTGGGTCAGTCTGTTATAGGGGGTCTGATTTGGGGGGTCAGTCTGTGATGGGGGGGATCTGTGTTTGTGGGGGGTTCAGTCTGTGATGGGGTGTTCTGTGATTGTGGGGGGTTCAGTTTGTAATTGGGGGGATCAGTCTGATTTGGGGGGGTTCAGTCTGTGATGGGGTGGTCTGTGATTGTGGGGGGTCCATCTGTGATTGGGGGGGTCCATCTGTGATTGGGGGATCAGTCTGTAATAGGGGGTCTGTGATTTGGGGGATCTGATTTGGGGGGGTCAGCCTGTGATAGGGGGATCTGTGATTGTGGGGGTTCAGTCTGTGATTGGGGGGTCCATCTGTGATTGGGGGGGATCGGTATGTGATGGGAGTCTGATTTGGGGGGTCAGTCTGGGATGGGGGGATCTGTGATTTGGGGGGTCAGTCTGTAATGGGGGGTTTGTGATGAGGCAGGGGGATGTGATGTAAGGGGGGGGGGGCTGAGGACACTGATGTACAAGGGGTTCTATGATTTCTGCACTGGCAAAACACAGGTCTCTGATTTCTATGTGTCCTGTTCACATTGAAACACTGAGCAGTGTGGTGCAAAATGCATTCTGTTTCTATGCACCGCAACTGATCTGTGCTGCCTAAAAATGAAAGAAATGTATTTTGAGATTTTAATGTCGATTTCGATGGTGTGTGGGTCTTAAAGGTGTGTGCATGTGTGTGGTGGGGGGGGGGGGGCGCTGTGAAGTGGAGGATATCATGTGGCGTCATAGCACCAATATGACATTCGGACCTCCGCTGGAAGAATTTTTTTCCGACCGGACCCCCGTGAATTTTAATTCACTACCCCTGCTCTAGAGCATTAAATAAACGTACAACCTATAGTTATAATACATTCATAGACACATGAGATTCAGGTCTAAAGTAGAAATTCTTAAAAGTGGATTCTAAAGACCAGTTTGCGGTTCGCATTAAATCTGATAGAGAACCACCTGATTGAAATACCTTAGTGGCCATTGCACCTCTGGTGGAGTGGGCGCCAAATATGGAAATGTCAATGCCTGCCAAATCCATGGTTTGTCTCACCCATCTAGCCAAGGTGGGTAAGGAAACTGGATGGAAGGGTTTGCAGTAGGAAATTAGTAATTGAGATGAGTCAGGGTCTCTAAAAGGTTGAGATTTGGTTTCATAGGTTTTTAGACATTGGACTACACAAAGGTTTGGATTGAAGGGAAAGGCCGGATAGAAGACCGAATGTAAGTTGGTCTATGTGCGTCTGAAAATGGAAAATTGAACACCCTGGGGAGAGAATTGTCTACGGGATATATCTAGGGCTTTTACATCCGCTACTCTTTTAAGGGAGATGAGACAAAGTAGTACTGTTAGTTTGAAAGATAGAAGTTTTAAAGACAGATTCTCATTATCACCCCAGGAGTTAAGAAAATTTAAGAGGATGAGGATTCTGAAATAGGTCTAGTAGAATAGAAGGGAATACTGGGAGTAATCGTGGGTAGTCTATGCTCATCTCCAGAGCCTGAGGGAACCATGTTTGGGATGGCCAGTAAGGGGTTATCAGAACTATGTTCGATTCTAGGTAACGTGTCAGAAGGAGAGCCCTTGATATTAGAGCAAAGGGGGGGAAAGCGTAAGATGTTCCTTTCGGTCAAATTTGTAGAAGGGCATCTGTCCCCAATGCTTCTGGGTCTGGACGCCAATTGAAATATGTTGGAATCTGTCTGTTCAGGCGTGATGCAAACAGATCTATCTGGAAAGGACCCCACAGGGAGTTTTAGATGTTGAAAAATTGTCTGGTTCAACATCCAATCGCTGGAATCTGTTAGATAACAGGGAATTCCAGTCTGCAATGGAATTGGATAGGCCTGGGATGTATTCCGCCTTCAATATAATGTTCTTGTCCAGGCAAAAATGCCAAAAATCCTTTGCAATGTTCGCCAAAGGTTTGGATTTTGTACCTCCTAAGCGATTGATGTATTGTACTGCGGATATGTTGTCCATGTGCAGTAGAATACAACAATCGGATCTGTCTCTCGCAAAACTCTTGAGAGCAAATGATCCCGCTAAGAGTTCGAGACAATTTATATGTAACAGAGCTTCGTCTGGAGACCATTTCCCTCCTGTTGTAAGAGGGCCGCAGCGAGCACCCCAACCTGAGTTGCTTGCGTCTGATTCTATTATTAAATCCGGATGTGGATGGAAAAAAGTCTTCCCATTCCACATCTGGATGTGAGTCAGCCACCAAAGTAATTCTTCTTTGGTGTCCGGAGTTAGTGTTATCTCGTCGGAATATGCCAAGCCGTCTCTTAGATGTTGGGCTTTTAGTCTCTGTAGTGCTCTGTAGTGTGGAGGTGCCCGAAATATCGCTTGAATGGAAGCTGATAATAGACCGACAATCCTCGCAATTGTCTGAAGAGATATTTGACTTTTGTTCAGGACTGAGCGAATCTCTCTTCTGATCGTCTTCAATTTCCTGTTTGGAAGACTCAGAAGGGATAGTTGGGTATTGACAAGAAAACCCATAAATTCTACCTCCTTTGAAGGGGTTAGGATGGATTTCTTGTAATTGATTATGAATCCCAGCATGTTCAGAAGGGATATCGTCCATTGAATGTGTAAATGAATAGTCTGAAGTGATTGTGCCATGATCAAAATGTCAGCTAAATATATTATTAGACGAACACCCCTGCTCCTTAGAGCTGCTACTACTGGTTTCAGTAGTTTCGTAAAGCACCAGGAGGCAGATGACAGACCGAATGGTAGACTGGTGAATTGCCATTTCTTGTTTTGCCACAGGAATTGAAGAAATGGTTGGGAATTCTCGTGCATGTGCACTGAAAGATAGGCATCATTCAGATCTATTTTTGCCAACCAGTCTCCTTGTAATAAAAGGTCTTTTAACAGGTGAATACCTTCCATTTTGAAATGGCGGTAATAGACAAAATTGTTTAGATATTTCAGATTTATTACTGGTCTGAAACCTCCATCCTTATTTTTGACCAGGAACAGGTTGCTCACAAAACCTGGAGTTTGCAAGGGAACTTGAACTATGGCCCCTTTGGAGTAAAGCTCTTTTATCTCCAGTGAGATGAGCTTTTTGTCCTCTTCTGAGAACCTTATTGGAATAGGATCCTGACTTTGAGTCGGTAAAGAGGTGAAATCTATCTGGTAACCTAACACGGTGTTCAGAGGGCCTCTGGGGAAATGACCTTCGGTAGAAGATCTGTTGGGAAATCGGCACTTGCGTTTCCCAGCTTTGGGAAAAACTTTGGTTGGAAAACCTTTTTGAGTGATGATTGGGCCTTGTCTAAAGAAGTAAAGAGAGCTACGTATTTGTTGATCTCTTTAATAAAAGAGTCACCAAAAAGTAGACCCTTGGTGATGGAAGATGGTTGAGATGAAGCGAGATGCATTAGCTGTGGATCCAGCTTCGTCAGAATCGATCTTCTTCTTTCGCTAGAGATGGCCGCATTGGCGTTGCCAAATAGTACAATGGCTCGCTGAGCCCAACCTTTCAGGACATTTAAATCTATTGGGGTGTTAGATTAAACTGCTTCTTCTATTAAATCTAGAATCTTAGCTAAGGGGCCTAACATGTCTAATAATTTATCTTGACAGAAACGATATTATCTGTCCACCCCCTTTTTTGGGTGTTTCCCTGATTTTAGAAGGAATTTAACTAATGCGGGGTCTAATTAGGGTGTATTGGCTAATTTCTTTGGGAGGGACGGTCTCAGGCACTCTGCTCTTAACTTACTAGCCTTGTTCTTATCTAATGGTTTCTGGATCCAGAGGCTTAAACATTTCGTAACTAGGGAATGGGTAACCCATTCCCCTGAACGGGGATGTTTAATTTGACCTGGGTCGAAATACGGATCACCAGAGCCGTCTATAATAGCATCCTCGGATTCCTCCTTTTCAAGGGTATTCCTTCTTCTGCATCAGAGACATTCTCATATTCAGAGTCTCTTCCTTCTTCTGATAAAGATTCCTTATCAGAAGAATAATTGCTGGAAGAGGTACGGTAAGAGTCTGGTTTTTGCCTCTTTGAGGCCATTTTTACCCGTTGTAAGATCAACTCCTCCCGGGCAGAGGGTATAACGTGTGACCTCTTGTCACTGACAGTAGCCTTTCCTTTACTAGGAGGCTTAGAAGATTCACCCTGGTTCTCCATCAGGACCATTCTTTTAGAATGGGAGGGACCGGTATGAGATATATGATGTCGTTTTTGAGACACTTTACCCGCTTTTTTCAATCCCTGAATCATGTGGGATGTAGAGTCCTCCGCTGACCAATAAATGTCAGATGGGGTAATAGGTAAAGGTTCAGGGGTAACCTGAGGTTTACTTTGAGACAGGGCCATGACTACCGATTGTGCAATGGAATCATGCATGGCCGTCTGCATAGCAGATTGGATGGATTTATCTATTATGGATTGGATTTTCTGGTTTTCCTCAGGGATATCTGAGGGGGTAACAGTAGTGGAATCTTTATTAGACATAGTGAGGTGTGAGTAAATGTGATTGACTTGAGACAAATTATTCTGAAAGAGAAAAAATAATAGAACTAATTAATATATATGCAGCAGAACTATATATATTTTTTGTATCAGCAGACAACATATATGTCAGCAAGAGGGCACATATATTATGAGCGTACACCCAAACATATACATATATATATGTATTACTAATATTCTGACTGCAGTTCAAAGTGTGTAAGTATATATGTATATATATATACATACATCCATATATATACATATATATATATATAAAAGTATATATACATATATCTATATGCATATATCCATATGAACAAACATATGTTTATTTAAATTTGTTTGTGTAAATGTGTAACTATTTGTTTGTGTGTGCCAAACATACACCCCTGAACCTAAACCGGGTTCAGGGTTGGTATGTGGCAGGCACACACCCACACAGGAGAACGGACTTTCTGTCAGGGAACGGCGGTATAGCAGCGCTGCAGCGCAGTGAGGAGACACACTGCCTGTCGGGCCGCGAATCTGCGCGGGACCGCGCCACAGCTGAGCACCAGCTGTGAGGAAACGATATCCCGGACTGCCGGGATACCGCCGAACGGCCGTGGTGAGGGGATGCGGGCCGTCAGAGAACAAGTGAGTGTGCTGTAAGCGGGGGTATTGGAATGGTGAGGAGACCACCTGGGAAGATAATGAATAGAAGGGGGGTGGGCAATGCTGGGACTGCCATTAAGGATAAAAAGTATGGCCCTGCAAACTGTGACAAGCGCAGGGTTGCAGGGAAAACTCTACATATATATATATATATTTATATTCATTTTCTGCAATGAGTTATATATTGTGACAGGGTACATGATTCCATGTATGTCAGTGAGAGGTTGTAAAGATCAGCTTTCCCTGTCTTAGAAAGGGTTAAGCCTGGCCAACAGGAAAACCTCCTATCTCTCCCTATTAATTACACAACACCTGATAGAGACTGGAGGAGGGAGAGCTCAGCCTGAGGCATGCTGAGCTGAACAGGACAGGTTGGAGACTGTCTTCTTTGGAGAAACAAGGTCTATTGTCACAGACAAACACTTATTTGGACTATTATTTGTTTATTTGTTTTATACTGGAGGCTGGAATAGCCCCTCCAGTACACAGTAGTCAGGGACCGTACTGTTAGTTAGCTTCCTAAGCTGAAGTAGGCCGTTTTGTTTTTGTATTATTTCTTTTGAGTGCAATAAAGCCATATTTATTGCTTAAGTTCAGCGACTTTGCTGCATTACATTACCGCTATTCCGTGCGACCTTGTCACAATATATATATATAATATACAGTATGTAGAAGCATCTGAGGAAAAAATTTCAATGTACTTATCTGGCTGGAGCAGCAAGAAAGAGGAAGAATATCACCTGTACCTCACCTTTATAACATACTCCTGTTACCTGATTGGACAGTCTACCTATGTTCATTTGCATACCTATCTGTGTAACGTTTTTTCTTTTCATTAACTCTCTTGCTGCTGGATGACAGTAAAGAAAGATTATAGCATAATATGAGCCTCCTGTTTGCCATAAAATTGTACATGTTGCTGCGTGTACACGTCTTTGTATGGTTCAAGAGGGGAGTATGGATAATCATGTCCCTTCTTTCCAGGTCAGCTAGGCTACATTCCTGCATAAGAGTCTGGTATGCATTTTGGGGGGACCTCATTTTTTTTTGTTTTGTTTTGTTTTTTTTATGCCTGGGCCCACCCTCTATATCCATACCAGACCCTTCTCCACCAGGTAAGGATCTGGAAAAGATTTTGAGGGGGACCCCATGACTTTTTTTATCTTAAGACACAGTACACATTGTTTGACAAACATGCTTTAAGGCTCGGTTCACACTATCGCTGCATCCGTCGCACAGCAGGGGTCCGTTGCGTGCTGGTTCACCGTTTCAGGTTAGATTTTAGCCTGAATTTTGGGCTGATATCAGACATGAAACTCACCAAAAAAGGCACACATTTTTCCGGCACACCGAACCAGACATGCTGCAGAGATTTGTGAACCAGCTCCATAGAGAGCCAGTCACATTCTCCTGCTATGCGAATTGAATGCGGGGAAATGCTCATTAAATTTGCATAGGTGTGAACCGAGCCTTAAGAAAAAAAGTGTGGGACCCCCCTTAAAAATCCATACCAGGCCTTTATACTTACATAGGAAGGGGACAAATGTGCCCAGTAGGCAGGTGGTTAAACCAAGCATGCAGCCTGGCTGGCCAGGAAAGAGAGGATGAGTGTTCACCCCCCTCCTAAATCAAACCAATCAACATACCATCAATATAATGGGGCCTGCCTTGCTGGGTGGTTTTGCACAGAACAGCCCTGATCCTCCTCTTTTTATCTCCTCTGCTGGTGCCACCGCTTGCTATTGGGGCACTCAAGCAGACTCAATCCCGAGCCATGTTCTGTGTGTCCGGCTCAGCCCTGCTCCCTGCTCTTCCCTCACAGGCTGTGGTTGACAGCAGCAGAAGCCATTGGCTCCCACTGCTGCCTCCATGGCTAATGTGTAGAGAGTATCATTGTTGGGGGCTGAGAAAGCAATGATCCAGTGATAGTGGTGGCTTCTAGGGATGCAGCAGGTGCCAGCACTCACTGCTTCCTTAGGAATCACTGACAGTGGGAATTTATCATTTATAGAAGCAGTAGAAATACCACTTCTATATATGATACTTGGATCCCACAGAACAGGGAGTAATGCTAGCAAAATGTTGGTGATTTGTCAGAACGCCCAAACAGCTAAAGTTTGGTCCAAACTGTTGCCTCATTACTACTTACAATATCACTTTTTTTCATTTTCAGTCTCTTCAATTAATTGCATCACATAAAATAATTTGTTAATTTAATCATTAAAGTCATACTGATATCCAAAAAATGTGACACAATATGGTCAGTTGGGAAACAATTATTAGATGTTTGACCATTTATAGGGTGTGCTGATTTGAGGAACATGTACATAATTCACCTAAGTCCATTTTTTACACTGCTAGTTAGGGGGGGAAAAAACAACTCTGGCTTGGACAGATTATAAAAAAATGACAGCCAGTTGAAATATGCAATCTGTTGATTTTGCATAAAGAGAAACACCAGTGTTTAAAGTGGGGCATTTTGTGCTCAGAAGCTTTTGCGAATATGACAGATTCCCACAAAGGACTTCCTGGTTGTGATGATACCGGCAGTGACCACTGGTGTCATAGCCCCTTTGGCCTTATATACTTTGAACAGCAGTATACAGGCGGTGCAAACAAGACAGGGATTGTAGGTTTGTTGTTAAGTAGAATCTGTTTGTAATTTTGAACTGGTACTTTTTCAAAGTGTAGCTCAATCCCAAAAATCTATTTTTTAAGCTTTTTGGAAAACATAGAGCAAGCAGTGAGTGCGCAGTGAGGTAGGGTAGTACTGTAGTGACATTGTACAAAACAGCCATGCTATTATCAGCTATCACTGCTGTGGGTTTTGATGCCCCTCAGCCTCCTGATTGTGTTTTAAAGGTTCAACTTTACATCTATGCAATGCATCAGAGTATGTGCCTTGCTGCAGAACAGCCTATTAATTTATATTAATACACATTATATACATATATAATGTGTGTGTAAATAAATAAAAAAAAAATCACAAAAATGCATGCTAACAAAAGCACCATGCATTTTTTTGAGAATCGTGATCTTTATTCTAAGATTCTTTGTGATTCTCATTTTTCCCAGAATCGTGCAGCTCTACTGCCTTTAGGAATGAATATGAGAAACATCAGCAAATCTATTGACGTAGCTTTACAGTAGGTGCACACTGTACAGAGGACACAGACAGTACACCACGTGAAAATACTGCAGCTAGCACAATCACCTGCCTGCCAGTATATTAGGAAGAGCGGATCTATCTAAACTCAATACAGTGTATAAATATATTTACAACACCTGGGATGCATATATATCCTCTACACACTGTAACTCTAACTGACTAGCCTACCAGCCTACCTGCTCTATCTAACTCCAAAAAATGACACTCTCCAGGCCCGGACTGGCCATAGGGCATACCGGGCATATGCCCGGTGGACCGCGGCGGCCCGCGGGCCGGTAGCAGGCCGCGAATGGCCCTTGGCGGCCCGCGAACGGCCCTCGGCGGCCCGCGAACGGCCCTCGGCGGCCCGCGAACGGCCCTCGGTGACCCGCATGTCACTTCTACCCAGAGGTGTACCAAGGCCCTTGGGGCGGACTGGGCTGGGTTGCAAGAATGCATTTGCCCCCTGGGCTGCTCTAATGTCCTGCAAAAAGACCACTGAGCTGGCCGAGTGCGCCACCTGCCACAAGTTGTGGATTGTCCACTGGCCACATCACCTGCCATGTCACCTGGCCACGTCACCTGCCACAAGTTGTGGATTGTCCACTTGCCATGTCACCTGGCCACGTCACCTGCCACGTCACCTGGCCACATCACCTGCCACAAGTTGTGGATTGTCCACTGGCCACGTCACCTGCCACGTCAACTGGCCACGTCACCTGCCACAAGTTATGGATTGTCCACTTGCCACGTCACCTGCCACAAGTGGATTATGCACTTGCCAAATCACCTGGCCACGTCACCTGCCACAAGTTGTGGATTGTCCACTGGCCACGTCACCTGCCATGTCACCTGGCCACGTTACCTGCCACAAGTTGTGGATTGTCCACTTGCCATGTCACCTGGCCACGTCACCTGCCACGTCACCTGGCCACATCACCTGCCACGTCACCTGGCCACGTCACCTGCCACAAGTTGTGGATTGTCCACTGGCCACGTCACCTGCCACATCAACTGGCCACCTCAATTGCCACAAGTTGTGGATTGTCCACTGGCCACGTGACCTGGCCACGTCACCTGCCACATCACCTGGCCACGTCACTTACCACAAGTTGTGGATTGTCCACTTGCCACGTCACCTGCTTCAAGTTGTGTATTGTCCACTTGCCATGTCATCTGCGATGTCACCTGGCCACGCCACCTGCCACAAGTTGTGGATTGTCCACTGGCCACATCACCTGGCCACGTCACCAGCCACAAGTTGTGGATTGTCCACTGGCCATGTCACCTGGCCACTTCACCTGCCACGTCACCTGGCCACGTCACCTGCCACATCACCTGGCCACGTCACCTGCCACAAGTTGTGGAATGTCCACTTGCCACGTCACCTGCCACGTCAACTGGCCACGTCACCTGCCACAAGTTGTGGATTGTCCACTTGCCACGTCACCTGCCTCAAGTTGTGTATTGTCCACTTGCCACGTCATCTGCCATGTCACCTGGCCACGCCACCTGCCACAAGTTGTGGATTGTCCACTGGCCACGTCACCTGGCCACGTCACCTGCCACAAGTTGTGGATTGTCCACTTGCCATGTCACCTGGCCACGCCACCTGCCACATCACCTGGCCACGTCACCTGCCACATCACCTGGCCACGTCACCTGCCACAAGTTGTGGAATGTCCACTGGCCACGTCACCTGCCACGTCAATTGGCCACGTCACCTGCCACAAGTTGTGGATTGTCCACTGGCCACGTCACCTGCCATGTCACCTGGCCACGTCACCTGCCACAAGTTGTGGATTGTCCACTTGCCATGTCACCTGGCCACGTCACCTGGCCACATCACCTGCCACATCACCTGGCCACATCACCTGCCACAAGTTGTGGATTGTCCACTGGCCACGTCACCTGCCACGTCAACTGGCCACATCACCTGCCACAAGTTATGGATTGTCCACTTGCCACGTCACCTGCCACAAGTGGATTATGCACTTGCCAAATCACCTGGCCACGTCACCTGCCACAAGTTGTGGATTGTCCACTGGCCACGTCACCTGGCCACGTCACCTGCCATGTCACCTGGCCACGTTACCTGCCACAAGTTGTGGATTGTCCACTGGCCACGTCACCTGGCCACGTCACCTGCCACGTCACCTGGCCACATCACCTGCCACGTCACCTGGCCACGTCACCTGCCACAAGTTGTGGATTGTCCACTGGCCACGTCACCTGCCACATCAACTGGCCACCTCAATTGCCACAAGTTGTGGATTGTCCACTGGCCACGTGACCTGGCCACGTCACCTGCCACATCACCTGGCCACGTCACTTACCACAAGTTGTGGATTGTCCACTTGCCACGTCACCTGCTTCAAGTTGTGTATTGTCCACTTGCCATGTCATCTGCGATGTCACCTGGCCACGCCACCTGCCACAAGTTGTGGATTGTCCACTGGCCACGTCACCTGGCCACGTCACCAGCCACAAGTTGTGGATTGTCCACTTGCCATGTCACCTGGCCACTTCACCTGCCACGTCACCTGGCCACGTCACCTGCCACATCACCTGGCCACGTCACCTGCCACAAGTTGTGGAATGTCCACTGGCCACGTCACCTGCCACGTCAACTGGCCACGTCACCTGCCACAAGTTGTGGATTGTCCACTTGCCACGTTACCTGCCTCAAGTTGTGTATTGTCCACTTGCCACGTCATCTGCCATGTCACCTGGCCACGCCACCTGCCACAAGTTGTGGATTGTCCACTGGCCACGTCACCTGGCCACGTCACCTGCCACAAGTTGTGGATTGTCCACTTGCCATGTCACCTGGCCACGTCACCTGCCACGTCACCTGGCCACGTCACCTGCCACATCACCTGGCCACGTCACCTGCCACAAGTTGTGGAATGTCCACTGGCCACGTCACCTGCCAAGTCAACTGGCCACGTCACCTGCCACAAGTTGTGGATTGTCCACTTGCCACGTCACCTGCCTCAAGTTGTGTATTGTCCACTTGCCACGTCATCTGCCATGTCACCTGGCCACGCCACCTGCCACAAGTTGTGGATTGTCCACTGGCCACGTCACCTGGCCACGTCACCTGCCACAAGTTGTGGATTGTCCACTTGCCATGTCACCTGGCCACGTCACCTGGCCACGTCACCTGCCACATCACCTGGCCACGTCACCTGCCACAAGTTGTGGAATGTCCACTGGCCACGTCACCTGCCAAGTCAACTGGCCACGTCACCTGCCACAAGTTGTGGATTGTCCACTTGCCACGTCATCTGCCATGTCACCTGGCCACACCACCTGCCACAAGTTGTGGATTGTCCACTGGCCGGGTCACCTGGCCATGTCACCTGCCACAAGTTGTGGATTGTCCACTTGCCATGTCACCTGGCCAAGTCACCTGCCACGTCACCTGCCACATCACCTGGCCACGTCACCTGCCACGTCAACTGGCCATGTCACCTGCCACAAGTTGTGGATTGTCCACTTGCCACGTCACCTGACCACGACACCAGTCACAAGTTGTGGATTGTCCACTTGTCACGTCACCTGCCACAAGTGGATTATCCACTTGCCAAATCACCTGGCCACGTCACCTGCCACAAGTTGTGGATTGTCCACTGGCCACGTCACCTGGCCACGTCACCTGCCACAAGTTGTGGATTGTCCACTTGCCATGTCACCTGGCCACGTCACCTGCCACATCACCTGGCCACGTCACCTGGCCACGTCACCTGCCACAAGTTGTGGATTGTCCACAATGCAATGCAAGCAATTACATTTTTTAATGTTTTTTTATGGTTTTTCATAATTTGCCATCATTTTTGAGATTTCTAATGTAAAAAAAATAGGTCACCTTTAAAAACGCCTATAAACGAAATCGCGGAAAAACGCTGGTACCGCTTTTTGCCGTGTTTAGCAGCGTTTTGCCGCGATTTGCGTCTGAAACGCGAAAACTTTTGCGTCTGAAAAAACAAGCCTAAACCCAACTGCTTTAAAACGCAAAAAAAAACGAATGTGTGCATGGACACATAGGATAACATTAAATGTGTTCAGGGGCAGTTGAAAAAAATGCCCAAATGGCCTGCTGGCCTGCATTTGATGGGACAAAGTGGCTGCATTTGATGGGACAAAGTGGCTGCATTTGATGGGGCACAGTGGCTGCATTTGATGGGACACAGTGGCTGCATTTGATGGGGCACAGTGGCTGCATTTGATGGGGCACAGTGGCTGCATTTGATGGGGCACAGTGGCTGCATTTGATGGGGCACAATGGCTGCATTTGATGGGACAAAGTGGCTGCATTTGATGGGGCACAGTGGCTGCATTTGATGGGACAAACTGGCTGCATTTGATGGGACAAAGTGACTGCATTTGATGGGGCACAGTGGCTGCATTTGATGGGACAAAGTGGCTGCATTTGATGGGGCACAGTGGCTGCATTTGATGGGGCACAGTGGCTGCATTTGATGGGGCACAGTGGCTGCATTTGATGGGGCACAGTGGCTGCATTTGATGGGGCACAGTGGCTGCATTTGATGGGGCACAATGGCTGCATTTGATGGGACAAAGTGGCTGCATTTGATGGGCACAGTGGCTGCATTTAATGGGGCACAGTGGCTGCATTTGATGGGGGCACAGTGGCTGCATATAATGGGGCACAGTGGCTGCATTTGATGTTTTTGTTCAGTTTGATTGCTTCCCCCCAAAAAAATGTTGAGCACCAGTGTGAGCCAAAAGGCTTGCACTCACAGATACTCCACTGAAAAGTTATCAATTCTCATGTCACTCTTCAGAGGCATTTGACAGACAGTAAGGAGGTGATGCCTAATTTCCCCCCTGCCTGTTTTAACCTCAGCCAGTCCCTCCAGATATTTCACTTTGTACTCCAGCTTATTTCCATTACTCTTTATAGGTATTAGATGTTCTCTCACCTTATTCTTTGCACATCTAATACATAATGAGAGTTCTGGAAATAAGGTGGAGTTCAAAGTGAATTTCTAAACCTAAGTTGAGAACCCCTTTCAGAAGATTTGAGGATATTATTAAACTCAGAGACTGGTGGACTAAGGCCCCATACTCACGAGCAAACATGTCTGCTGAAACTGGCCCGCAGGCCAGTTTCAGCAGACATGTTTGGTCGTGTGTGGGCGCGAGCGGGCCGAATTCCAGCAAACATTTGCCCGCCGGGCCTTTTCCCAGCAGACAAATATTCCTGGACTTGTTTTAAAACAGTCCGCTGGAATTCTGCCCGCTCGGACATGTACGGTCGTCAGTACAGACCTACCGTACATGTCCAGGCGCCCGCCGTCCCTCGCATGCGTCGAATGACTTCGACGCATGCGTGGAAGCATTTTAAAGGCGGGCCGCCCACGTCGCCGCGTCATTGTCGCGGCGACACCGCGTCATCGACGCGGTGACACCGCGGACACGCCCCGCGTATTGTTTACGCGCGGACTTCTGTACGATGGTGTGTACAACCATCGTACAGAAGCCCTCTGGCAGACATGTATGGTGAAAACGGTCCGACGGACCGCTTTCACCATACATGTTTGGTCGTGAGTACCCGGCCTTAGGCCATCATAAATAGATTGAAATTCTGCCAGTTCAGCAGAAATTTCAATCTATCAATGTGCAGACTGGTTATACAGACTCCGATCTATCAACTGACTTCAGTACAACAATGGGAAATGTCCAACGATTTCTCTCTGTTCCAGCAATGTGGAGTGATTTCTCTCTCTGTGCCACAAATGTGGAGCAGTCTCTCTCTCTGTGCGGGCATCCCATCATTAACCCCCGCCGCGTGCCCCCCCCCCCCCCGGGCTGCTCAGTCTAAAATGCCCGGGCCTATTTTTTGTCCCAGTCCGGGCCTGACACTCTCTCTCTCTCTCTCTGTCTCTCTCTGTAAACCACCAACACACTACACAAGGCCGACTTCCAGGTAGCATTATATAGTGTGGGGCGTGTACTAAACCCCTTGAGCCATAATTGGCCAAAGCCACCCTGGCTTTGGCCAATTATGGCTCACTGTTTTTTGCGCGTTGTTATTGGCCAAGTATGCGGGTCATAGTGCATGCTTGGCCAATCATCAGCCAGCAATGCACTGCAATACCGCAGTGAATTATGGGCCGAGACACGTCACTCGAATTTGGCGTGAACGGGCCAAAACGTTTGTAATTCGACGAACGGTCGAACATACGATGTTCGAGTCGAAGCTACTACTACTTTTACTATTTTACCCCGTTGGGTAAAAAAACACAGAACAAGACATCTAAAGTGTGGACACTATATAGAAATGCGAAGACAGTGCGCTTACCCAATAAAATAATACAAAAAAGCAGCAAACTCAAAAATGTTATACAAACATAAATGTCATAGGCAAAAAGATGGAGTTGCGCTAAACCATAATAATAAATATGCCTTGGCAGGTCATATAAACATAAGTGAAAGGACCAAATGGATAAAAATAGTCCAATAGTGACAAAAAATTTAATTGAATGTGAATAAAACAAAGTCCAACAATAAATCAAATCTGTGTAGTAGCGCACTACTACACAGGTGAAGACAAAGTCTGGAATCACGGCTCACTGATAATGCTGACCCTTACCGAAATAAAGGATCCTAATGGATCAGAACGAGCAAGTAGCCAAACACATGGACTGCGCAGGAGATCTGAATCTTGATGCAATCATCCCAGGAGTCCACCAGCAAAGCAACCAGAAAAAACAACAAAACTAATATAGTGTAATACTGTATGATGATAAAAGCACACACAGGACATCCCCCAGTGACTTGCAACGAACAGTGTGACGTGAAGAAGAACCACCACCAGTGTACACACTGACCCTTACCAGAGCCCTTGATCCCTTAAGGATCGGATAAAGCAGAGGGGATGTAAACAGCACAGAGAAATGGATCGTCCTGCAGGCGTGGTCCTCAGATTCACCAATAGCAGTCAGATAATAATGGGAAAGAAACTCACAATAGCGTGATAACGTTTAGAAAATTTGATAAACGATAGTAGCACACTTACAGTGTAGAAGATAAAAACAGCATGTAGTATAAAAGCCGGCCGGTAAACAGAACGGATTTGTCCTCAGTTGCGGTGACGTCAACACGTCTCCTCCCGACGTTTCGTCTAAGATAGACTTGATCACGGGGTATGAGGAGGCGTTCTGCGTCACCGCATATAAACACACAAGGGGCGGGGACAGCAAAGGACACACGTCTCAAGCGACCACATATCCGCCATCTTAACTCTGGGACAGAGTAAGGGAAAAACTGTAAAAGGCATAGAGACACAGCACAGAAGCGCTGAAAAGATCTCGATGTCAAACAGCTACACGGTACAATATTGATAAAATACTTTTTTAGAAAACAGTCGCATATCAGCCACCATAACTCGAAGAAGAGTGAAGACAGGCTGCAAATGTGGTAGATGTAGAGGTACAGCGCGTGGGCACTGAAGAACTCTACCTCCAAGCAACCACTACAGCAACTACTCATTAGCATATTGATGGAATTAATAAAACAAAAATGGAAATGAGAAAAATATATAAGGACTGATATCAGGCGCTTGAGACCAGTGCCCATATAGACAGTATGTTATTAGTGTCTTATCACAAGGGAGCTAAACAGTACCCAAATACAGGATAAACTGATACATCCTACACATACAGATAGGCTTCAAACATGAACACCACAAATATGCATAAGAGACGCCCCATATGATACAAAGGAAATACCATAAAACAAAATCAACATAATATATTAAACAATACCCAAATATTTAGCTGCTGAAACTCTAAACATATACATAAAAAACTTTGAGCTGAGATGAATCAAACACAATATAAATGGATATACCCATTGAATAAAAGGGCTGTGCTTAAAAATAACAAAAATAAAGATAAAAATGACAATTTCTAAGAGTTATCAATGAAGCAGTTCACGTCTACTTCTATATTCAAGCCATGTGGTTCGTAACATTTGAGTGTGTGTACCCACATCATCTCAGTTCTAGAGATGCTCCTCACCAAGTCGCTACCTCTCCAATGTGCCTGAAATTTGTCTATCCCTAAAAAGATGGTACCTGTAGGGTCTTTATTATGGGCCAACAAGTAATGTTTGGAGACTGAGTGGTTAAGAAAACCACTGGAGATGTTTGTAAGATGTTCATTCAAGCGTATCTGTAAAGAACGCTTGGCCCTGCCCACATACTGAAGCCCACATGGGCATTGGAGTAGGTAAACGACTTCCATAGTGGAACAAGTAATGAATTATTCAATTGGGAATCTCTTAGGTGAATGTCTGGAGCAAAAGCTTGTGTTTTTTTTAGGGGTTTGGTTATTGACTGCACAAACTTGACACCTCCCACATTTAAAAAATCCTACAAGACCAGACAAAAACATGGATGGAATCTTGGGAGGATCTAGTACATTGGGTGCCAATTTATCCTTTAAAGATGTAGAGCCCCTGAATATCACTCTGGGTTTATTGGGGAGAATGACATTCAAAGCCTTGTCACTTCTAAGGACGTTCCAGTGTTTGAGCACAATATGCCTGACACTGGCATGTTGGCAAGAATAATCAGTTATAAAAGGGGCACTGTAATTCGCCATTTGATCAACCCTGGGTTTGGTCTGCAGTAGATCTTCTCGTTTGGTGTTAGTCACCAACTTCAAGGTATCAACAAGAGAACTCTGACCATATCCTTTCTCAATAAAGCGCTCTGTCAGAACACCCGCCTGGTCAAGGAAGGTATTATGTTCACTACAGTTTCTTTTTAGGCGGAGGAATTGGCCCTTAGGTACAGCTTTAAGCCATGCGACATGATGACAGCTGTCGCATGGAATAAAAGAGTTTCTGTCTGTAGTTTTGAAAAAGGTAGAGGTGACAAACCTCCCCTCCTCCACAGAAACAGTCAGGTCCAGAAAATTAATCGTGTCCCTGCTAGCCTCATATTTGAGGGCTATACCTCTATTGTTAGAATTGAGGAATGTCATAAAACACGACAATTCCTCCTCAGAACCTCTCCATAGGAGGAGGATGTCGTCGATATATCTGGCCCACAGTAATATCTGGGGCCTAGAGACAACATCGACGACATCCTCCTCCCACTTGGCCATAAATAAATTTGCCAAGCTCGGGGCATATTTGGCCCCCATAGCGACCCCCCTATCCTGCCTGTAGAATTGACCATCATGCCAAAAGAAATTGTGGGAAGCCGCGAACTGTAACAGTTCCATAATAAAGGAAATCTGGACGCCAGGAAGGCCAGAGTCCCTTTCTAAAAAGTGGGCTACTGCCTCTAGACCCAAGTCGTGTGGGATGACGGTATACAACAATGTGACATCTGCGGTCACGAGCCACAGGTCAGGGGGAGGTTGTATGTCAGACAAAATATTAATGACCTGTCTGGTGTCCTTCAAAAAGGAGGCCATATTCCTCACCAGAGGCTGCAGAAAAAAGTCAATATATTTGCCCACCCGGGACGTCACGGAATCAATTCCGCTGACTATGGGGGGCAAACAGGGTCTTTATGTACTTTAGGTAAATAGTACATGATAGGAACCCGTGGGGCCTTGGGGACCAAGAAGGCTTTCTCCTTTTTATTTAGGATATTCAAACGAGATCCCTTATTAACAATTCTAACCAGAGCTTTCTTATACTTGTCTCCCGGATTGAGGGGGAGGCGAGTATAAGTATCTCCATCACTAAGGATACGCTGCATTTCTGCCAGATAATCCACTTTATTCAGAACCACAATGCCACTCCCCTTATCAGCAGGGCGTATGACAAGGTTTTTATTATCACTTAATAACTTAATGCCTTCCTCTATTTGTTGTTTACATCTAACTTTTTTAATGTTAAGATTGTCCAAGTCCTTGAGGACCAAATCCTTAAACACCCTCAAGGAGGCAGGTAATTGACCAGGGGGGTTATACGTTGAAGCATTACTCAAACCAGAATGGACATAATTAGAGGCTACAGTTTTAGAGGGATTGAAAGGGTTGGAAGACACATAGCGCTGGATATTTAGTTTGCGCACAAACTTGTGAACATCCATATATGTTTTGAATGTATTAATGTTCTTGGGTGGGGCATATTTCAAACCCTTATCAAGAACACATAACTCAGAGTTGGTTAATTGGTGGGAACTTAAAGTGTGGACACGTCTGTGTCAGGGGGTGTGGCACGTCTGTGTGAGAGGACGTGAGATGTGAGAGGACACAGGAGACAGAGCTCCACGAATGACTGACAATCTATGCGTTTTTTTTATCCTTGTCCTTATTCTTATTAAAGCCTATCTGGATAGAAACTAGCAGTATACTAGCTTCAGTAATCTTTAATCTTCAATCAGCAACCTGGCTATCGTTTTTTCTCTCCTCACTCACCCAAGGATAAGAAAACAAAAGAAAACTTTCAAAGGAAGAATTTACGTTTATGCTTCTAACATTGTTAATACTGCTTGCTAGTGATAGCGATTTCAGCTGTCTTCACTAATCACCACTTGATGCCTTGCTGCCAGGACTTACCCACAGTGTGATTGCAGCTAACATTGACAGGCTTAGAGGACTATAGCTGACACGGCTGTTACAGCACCCTGATATAGACAGCTTTGATTACCTCTGGACTGGGGAATCATGTGTAAAGTCTCGGTTCTCGGACCCCGGCTTACAGCTATCAGTGTCGGCTCGGCTTTTGGCTCCCAGCTCCCAGCTCTCTCGGGTCTCGGTTCCCAGGTTCCTGGCTCAAAACATCTGTACCTCAGCTCTTCCGGACTGGTCCGTGGCGGGGAGTGCGTGGCTTGTGAAGTGTGGCTTGCAGCTCCTTGTGGCTCTGGTGTGTGTGCCGTGGCTGCCTTGTCTCCTGGTCCCTGTGCTGCTCTTCGCGTGTCCCCACGTGGTTCATCTGTATTTGGCTGGCGGCTCTCGAACTTGTGCCTCACGCTTTTTATCGGGATTCCAGGTGGGCATCTGGCAGTGTGCAGCCTGTGTATTCTGGCTCATAGACTTGAGTCCATGCCCTGAGGTTAGTGTTGCATATCGTGCTCTCCTTCTCTGCTTTCCAACCTTTTCTGTATACCCCAGGAAAAATAACACTGAAGATAGGCTGTGTTAATATACCAGGAATAATAAATCTCACTTGATGATTGAAAAACTTTAGAAATTTGAGAATATATATCTTGGTGTAATGTGGTGGAGGATGCGGAGAGCATTAATATTAAAGTTAAAATAAAAGAGGAAAAAGAGAAGAAAAAAGAAAGGAAAAAAAATGAAAAAATAAATAATATACATATAGGTGCAAGTGAAAGTAAAAAGGACAGACACTCCACTTTGTCCTTGAGCACGTTTAGGCTTTGATTCCATAGGACTGTAATCAGAGGTGTTTTTTCTAGATCTTTATATATACGCTGGATGTTCTCCTTTTGCAAAGTCTTTTGTCTCTCTTATATTTGAATTATCTCTTCCAACAAGACATCTGCCTTAATGATGAAAAACTGAAATCTTAAAAATGTGTTTTGCCAAGCAAGCATCCACAGTCTTAAAGGGGCTGCTGTGATAACAAGTATATCTCGGACTGGTTTCTTATCAATATATAACTGAGGGAGGCTTCAGGTGAAGGCAAATATATATCGGTGAGATAGCGAGCTATTGGGAGCCTATTGTGAGCACATCTGTATCCCAGCCTGTAAGAATGACACACATTAATAAGAAGGAAGCAGGGAGTGAAGAACACACTACTAATGATGGCACTACACAGAGCACTATAGATAAAAAGCATCCTAATAAGTCTCAAAATAAACAGCAAGAGATAACAGCCCAGTTTGAACAATTTGCACATACCCCTGCTGTTGCTGTTTTTTGCCCAGGGAAGAAGTGTAATCAGTTGCTGTTGGTCTGATTCACGGTCCACGGGACTCAATTAAAGAAGTACAGGCCACTGCAGCTGGGGTAGAGGAAACAATGTTGGAAGAAATAAATAGCAACTCACTTATAGAGAATGATTTCCACGATACACCAGTTAAACTAGTAAGAGGACCTACTTCCATAGGAATCCCAAATACAGAACACGTAACTACGCTAACAGGTATTGTGAAAGCTATCAACCAATGCAATAGCTCTGTGAACATCTTGGCTCAAAAGCTAGAGGGAATGAGGGAAGAAATAGGCTTACTCACACAACTCGTTCTGGTAAGTGCATCCATTTTCTTCCGCATATTTTGGGTTTAAAGAAGATTCAAGTGTGGTGGTGGCACTTTATTTCACTTAATCAAGATTACAGCAAATAAGAAGATTAAATTACCTACTTATTACCTACTTTTATATTGGGGCTTTATGTCATAGAGGCTATCTATGACACAGAGACATTATTTAGTATATTTTTTTCAATTAGTTCACTTTATATGATTATTATATATTTATGATCACGATTATAGGAGATTTATTTGTTTTGTCACTTGTGGTCTAGCACCCTCTACTTATCCTTTTTACTCAGACAAGATATACATACAATTAAAGAAAGAATATCAGGTGCGGAAGAAAGAATAAGCACATTTGAAGATTCCCTACAGACAATCATGAAATCGGAAAAAAAACAAAACAATACAACGATTATCTTTATATGAATCTCGTTTGGAGGATTTGGAGAATCGCATCCGACGAAACAATATTAGGGTGGTCGGGTTACGGGAATGGGTGGAAGGCAACAAGCCAGTAGAATTTATAGAAAGACGGCTTAAAGAAGTTTTGGGAGGAGAATATTTCTCCCCTCTCTTCTCAGTAGAGCGTGCACATAGAGTCGCTGCACGATCCACATCTGAGGGAGAGTATGTAAAACCAAGAACTTTCATTTTGAAGATGATGAATTATAAAGATAGAGATATGATAATGCAAAGAGCTAGGGGCAGATCCACAAAAGGATTACGCCGGCGTATCTATTGATACGCCGGTGTAATTTTAAAATTCCTGCGTCATATCTTTGTTTTGTATCTATAAAACAAGATACAACGGCATCTCGGAGGGATCTGACAGGCGTACGTCTTAGTACGCCGTCGGATCATAAGGCGCAATATTTCGGCGGCCGCTAGGCAGCGTTACTGTTGAATTCCATGCAAATTAGCTATTTACGGCGATCCACGAACGTACGTCCGGCCGGCGCATTTTTTTACGTCGTTTTGGTTCGGCTTTTTCTGGCATGTAGTTAAAGCTACTGTTATGAGGCGTACTCAATGTTAAGTATGGCCGTCCTTCCCGCGTAGAAATTTGAAATTTTTACGTTGTTTGCGTAAGTCGTTCGCAAATAGAGATTTGCGTAGAATGACGTCACCGTCGGAAGCATTGGCTTTTTCCGGGTTAATTTCAAACATGCGCACTGGGATACCCCCACAGACGGCGCATGCACAGTTAAAAAATAACGTCTTATACGTCAGGTCACAATGTATTTACATAAAACACGCCCCAATTACATCCATTTGAATTCCGCGCCCTTTCGCCGCCAAAGATACACTACGCCGCCGTAACTTACGGTGCAAATTCGTTGAGGATTCGAAAAAAATAAATAAATTGCGGCGGCATAGTGTATCTTAGATATGCTGCGCCCGGCGGATTCTTACGCGCAGGTACGTGGATCTGCCCCCTAGACAGCTAGGTGACATAAGGTTGGATGAGACAAAAAGAATTGACTTATGCTATGTTATTTCCAGCTAAATTAAGAGTAAGGACTAAGGACAATACTTTTTTTTTTCACATCACCGGATTTAGCATCTTAATGGCTGGATAACTATATACGGCCAGATACATTTTTTAAGATAGTTTCTTGCAATCTGTTTTTTTTATGGGGGTGGGGGGTGAGAGGAGGGGTGGGAGAGGGGAGGGGGTGAGGAAAAATATTTCATATTTTTTTTCTTTTTTGTGTTTTCTCTCTCTCTCTCTCTCTCTCTTCCTTTTCCTTTATCTTCTTTCGTTTTTAACTCCGATCTGGTGTTGGGGGGGGGTCGGAGAGGGGGAAGGATAAAGTACTGTAATAAAGGGGTCAGGGTGGGCTTGGTTTTTTTGGGGTCTATTTTGATCATATAACCCCTATAAATGTTTCTATGTTTATCATTTTATTTTTAATTGTATTTATGTATTTATTTATTTTTCTGTATGTGTGTTTGTCTTTGTATTTGTTAGTAGTGTGTGTATTGGATATCTGCGCATTAACTCTACTTTTCGGCTTAGGACTGTGGTCTATCTCTGTAACTTAGCTCCACAATAAGTTATAACTGAAGTTAAAATTTATGATGATCCCCCGTTACTCTGCTCCCCTCTATCCCTTTTATATCTGATATGGCTATAATATATAAATTAGCTATAACTGAAGTTCCCACAAGGGGATATAATAGTCTATATAATAGTCTCATGAAATGTTAGAGGTCTGGGCACTCCGTCTAAACGACAAGCAATCTTTACATCTCTGATAAGATTTACACCTTCAGTAATATGCCTACAGGAAACCCACCTACTCCCATGTACACTACATTATTTAAGGAATAAGCAGTTTACAACCCAATTCCACTCTACATATACATTATACTCTAGAGGGGTATCTATACTTATAGCTAATACAATAGATTTTAAATTTAGACAGATTAAGAAGGATGATAAGGGCAGATATATTTTTTTGGACTGTTTGTTGGCTGGACAGAGATGTGTATTGTCAAATATCTATATTCCGCCACCCTATACACCAGAAATATTGAAAGAATTTATTGTGCTTGTATCTGATAAATCAGATTGTCTTTGGTTAATAATCAGAGATTTCAATAAGTGTATGACTTCATCAATAGATACATTTCGTCCATCAGATAAACAGTACCCGGAGGGCCCCACGGCCTTTGCCAAATATATAAAGGAGATGGGTCTGATTGACCTGTGGAGACTGCGAAACCCAATGGACAGACAGTTCTCATGTTATTCAAGTACACATTAAACTCTTTCCAGAATAGATCTGGCATTGGGATCACAGTCTATACTGCCTTACCTTAGTGAGATTAAATATGAGGTTAGAGGAATATCAGAACACTCTCCTTTGATCCTATCTTTCTCCTTTAAGACCAATAAGGGGGATAAGCTATGGAAAGTTAATCCGTATTGGGTGTCATCTCTTCCTTCAGATGACATTAAACTACAAATTAATATTTTTCAGCAAATTAATAGATCCACGGTGTCAACCCTAATATATTGGAATGCACAGAAAGCTTATCTCAGAGGACTTTTTATCCCACAAATATAAAAAAAAAAGCAGTTTAGAAAATGGGAAAAAACACTGGCTGATGACATGATGCAAGCAGAGGCATCTTATATCATTAACCCTACTAAAGATACTCAAACTCAATGGATACATAGTCAAGAAAAATATGCACAAGTAGCTATAAAGAGCAGAAAATAAAAGATTTTTTTTACAGCAACCTTATTTTGAGGAGGGAGAAGGAACGGGACATATATTGGCCTCTGTGGTCAAGATGCAGCAGTCCACTACTTTTACAACTGAAATTCAAGTTTCCTCAGACAGGAACGTTAATAATACACCTGAGATTCTGGAGGTGTTCCGGGCGTTCTATCAGGAACTATATGAAAGTCGGAAGAAAGATGAGGAAGGGGATATGGAACTCTTTCTACAGATGATTAATTTGCCAAAGTTACTAGAAGAGGAAAAAGGTATTAGAGAGACCACTAACATTGGAGTAACTGAGAGAGGCAGCAGCAAATTTAATTAATAATAAATCACCTGGATCAGATGGTCTACCAGGGGAAACTTATAAAATATATGGTGAGATGCTGCTACCTGATTTACTTTCAGTTTTCAACCATGCGTTCGAAGAGGGGTCTTTGTCCCCCTCGATGAATGAAGCAGTGACCATCTCTATTCTGAAACCAGGAAAAGATCCAACTAAGCCTGATGCATATCGTCCAATTTCGTTGTTGACATCTGGGGCCAGATCCACAAAAACCTGACGTAACTTAAAAAATCCAATTTAAGTTACACTGCCTTAAAGTTTCTACCTAAGTGCCTGATCCACAAAGCACTTATCTAGAAATTTCAGGCTGTGTAACTAAAATTCCGCCGGCGCAAGGCATTCCTATTCAAATGGGGCGAGTCCCATTTAAATGAGGCGCGCTCCCGCGCCGGCCGTACTGCGCATGCGCGCCGGCCGTACTGCGCATGCGCGAAGTTACGTTATGCCGAGTTTTGAGGATCGCGACGGCTTAAAGTTGCGTCGGGGATAAAAAAAATGACAGCGGCATGCATTCCTGAGGGAGAACTCCATGCCCATTTTCAAAGAAAAAAACGGCATGGGTTCCCCCCCCAGGAGCATACCAGGCCCTTAGGTCTGGCATGGGTTGTAAGGAGACCCCCCCACGCCGAAAAATTGACGTAGGGGGTCCCCCTACAATCCATACCAGACCCGTATCCAAAGCACGCTACCCGGCCGGCCAGGAAGGGAGTGGGGACGAGCGAGCGCCCCCCCCCCCTCCTGAGCCGTGCCAGGCCGCGTGCCCTCAACATGGGGGGGTTGGGTGCTCTGGGGCAGGGGGGCGCACTGCGGGCCCCCCCACCCCAGAGCACCCTGTCCCCATGTTGATGAGGACAGGACCTCTTCCCGACAACCCTTGCCATTGGTTGTCGGGGTATGCGGGCGGGGGCTTATCGGAATCTGGGAGTCCCCTTTAATAAGGGGGCCCCCAGATACCGGCCCCCCACCCTAAGTGAATGGATATGGGGTACATCGTACCCCTATCCATTCACCTGGAGGCAAAAAGTAAAAGTTAATAAACACACAACACAAGGCTTTTTAAAATATTTTATTATTCTGCTCCGGACGCCCCCCCTGTCTTCGTTATTAGCTCAATTACCAGGGGGGGCTTCTTCTTCCGCTCTCCGGGGGTCTTCTCCGCTCTCCGGGGGGGGTTTCTTCTTCCGCTCTCCGGGGGGGGCTTCTCCGGACTCCGGGGGGCTTCTTCCATCTTCTCCCCTCTTCCGCTCTTGACTCGGCGAACCCCGGTTCTTCTGCAGCTCTCCGGTGCCTTCTTCTTCAGCGCTGGCTGCCTGCTATGTTTGTGTGTTAGCTCGATTTCAAACAGGCAGCCAGCGCGGTCTTCTGTGGCGTCAGGGTCTTCTCTTCCTTTCTTCCGATGTTGCCTCGTCGCCTGTTGTCGCTGTAATGATGGAAGCGCGCCTTGCATCACATTTATATAGGCATCACCGTCCCATCATGCTCCGGCAGGTACCCACGTGGTGGGTGCCTACCCACATGCACCCACCACGTGGGTACCTACCGGAGCATGATGGGACGGTGATGCCTATATAAATGGGATGCAAGGCGCGCTTCCATCATTACAGCGACAAGAGGCGACGAGGCAACATCGGAAGAAAGGAAGAGAAGACCCTGACGCCACAGAAGACCGCGCCGGCTGCCTGTTTGAAATCGAGCTAACACACAAACATAGCAGGCAGCCAGCGCTGAAGAAGAAGGCACCGGAGAGCTGCAGAAGAACCGGGGTTCGCCGAGTCAAGAGCGGAAGAGGGGAGAAGATGGAAGAAGACCCCCGGAGTCCGGAGAAGCCCCCCCCCCGGAGAGCGGAAGAAGAAACCCCCCCCGGAGAGCGGAGAAGACCCCCGGAGAGCGGAAGAAGAAGCCCCCCCTGGTAATTGAGCTAATAACGAAGACAGGGGGGGCGTCCGGAGCAGAATAATAAAATATTTTAAAAAGCCTTGTGTTGTGTGTTTATTAACTTTTACTTTTTGCCTCCAGGTGAATGGATAGGGGTACGATGTACCCCATATCCATTCACTTAGGGTGGGGGGCCGGTATCTGGGGGCCCCCTTATTAAAGGGGACTCCCAGATTCCGATAAGCCCCCGCCCGCATACCCCGACAACCAATGGCAAGGGTTGTCGGGAAGAGGTCCTGTCCTCATCAACATGGGAACAGGGTGCTCTGGGGTGGGGGGGCCCGCAGTGCGCCCCCCTGCCCCAGAGCACCCAACCCCCCCATGTTGAGGGCATGCGGCCTGGCACGGCTCAGGAGGGGGGGGGCGCTCGCTCGTCCTCACTCCCTTCCTGGCTGGCCGGGTAGCGTGCTTTGGATACGGGTCTGGTATGGATTGTAGGGGACCCCCTACGTCGATTTTTCGGCGTAGGGGGGGTCCCCTTACAACCCATACCAGACCTAAGGGCCTGGTATGCTCCTGGGGGGGAACCCATGCCGGTTTTGTTTTTTACAAATTGCCGTGGAGTTCTCCCTCGGGAAAGCATACCAAATGCCGTCGCTGCAATGGGCCTTTACAAGGTGTGACTAACTTTACACTTTGTAAAACGAGCCCTAATTTTACACTTGCAAAATAACACTTACGGCGCAAAAAGGAAGCTAGAAAGCTTTGTGGATCGCCTTAAGTGCTAATTTGCATACTAGCAACGGCATTTCGACTCGAAATGCCCCCAGCGGCGGATGCGGTACTGCATCCTAAAATTAGGCAGTGTAATTCAATTACACATGCCGGATCTTCTGTGTAACTTTGGAAAAAGCCTTTTGAGGATCGTTTCCAAAGTTACACACAGACTGAACAGCAGTTAAGTCGGAGTATCTCTTTTGAGGATAACCCCCCTGATGTCAAACTTTTGGCAAAAATATTAGCAATTAGATTCTCAAAGTATGTTGGCAAATTAATACATCGGGATCAGTCGGGATTTATCCCAAATAGATCAGCAGCTAATAATATTAGATGATTGTTTCTAAATTTACAACTACCGGTAGATAATATAGGGAATAGAGTCATTATGTCTTTAGACGCAACTAAAGCCTTCGATAGTATAGAATAGAAATTCCTATGGGCCTGCCTAGAAAAATTTGGAATAGGACTAAGATTTATAAGGTGGATAAAACTGCTATAAAGCGCTCCAAGTGCAATAGTACAGATTAATGGATCTGTGTCCTCTCCCTTTCTGCTGGAAAGAGGGATGAGACAGGGTTGTCCCCTGTCTCCGCTCCTCTTCGCATTGGCCGTGGAGCCTTTGGCGGAGACTAACCGAGATTGTCCGGGTATCGTAGGATTTCGTAGAAGTGGGGTAGAAGAAAAAATAGTTCTCTTTGCTGATGATACTCTATTATTCTCTTCCTTTTCCTTTAGCTTCTTTCCTTTTTAACTCCGATCTGGTGTTGGGGGGGGGGGGGTCGGAGGACTAATGTTTTTACACCAATTGTTTGAGGGAGATGTGTTCTTATCTTTCGATATATTAAAAGAACGTTTTCGATTGTCAAATAAGAATTTCTATCAGTACCTTCAAATACGACTCGCTTTACAAAGCCAGACTTCAACTTTCCATCTACAATATAAACCATCAGAGATATTTATAAAGGCAACTTCATCATGATCTACGAAACGAGGATTAATAGGGGATCTCTACCTGATGCTCCTAAATGTGGAGAGAGTAGACGTACAGGTGAATAGTTTTGAACGTTGGCAAAAAGATCTGGTAGATCTTAGTGAGGAGGAATGGAAGGAGGCTATGGAGGTTTTACTTAAAGTATCTATGTCATTATCGCAGCAATTGACACAGCTTTTTATAATACATACAGTAGGTGACCGCAATATTGTGTCAATCTCGCTCCCTTTCTCGGCGAGATTGATCACCTACGAGCCCCGTCGTGGGAGCCATCGCCGAGCCGGCTCGCCGCAATGGGAAAAAGCCGTCATAGAAGCGACAGGGATGGGTTCCCCCCAGGGGCATACCAGACCCTTAGGTCTGGTATGGATTGTAAGGAGAACCCCTGCACCGAAAAAATGCGGTGGGGGTTCCCCCACAATCCACACCAGACCCGTATCCAAGCACGCCGCCCGGCCGGTCAGGAAAGCAGTGGGGATGAGCGAGCGTCCCCCCCTCCTGAGCCGTACCAGGCCGCATGCCCTCAACATGGGGGGGTGGGTGCTCTGGGGCAGGGGGGTGCCCTGCGACCCCCCACCCCAAAGTACCCTATCCCCATGTTGATAAGGACAGGGCCTCTTCCCGACAACCCTGGCCGTTGGTTGTCGGGGTCTGCGGGCGGGGGGCTTATTGGAATCTGGGAGCCCCTTTAATAAGGGGACCCCCAGATACAGTCCCCCCACCCTAGGTGAATAAGTATAGGGGTACATCGTACCCCTACCCATTCACCTGGAGGAAAAGTGTCAATAAACACACAACACAGGGTTTTAAAATAATTTATTAGTCAGCTCCGGGGGTCTTCTCCGCTCTCCGGGGGTCTTCTCTGCTCTCCGGGGGGTCTTCTTCCATCTTCTCCACTCTCTGCTGTCGTCTCGGCGCTCCCCGGTTCTTCTCCTGCTCGCTCTCCGGTGCCTTCTTCGGGGCTGGCCGCCGCTATCTTCTTTGAAGCTCTCTTACTAGCGGCGGCCAGCCCGGTCTTCTTTGCCGCCTTCTTCTTTTCTTCTTATGTTGACTCGAAGCTTCCTCCCGCTGTAATGCAGAGTGTGCGAGGCGGCGGTGATTTATATAGGCCTCTTAAGGGCTCTTGAGGGGGAGGGGGCGAGCAGGCAAGTCAGGACACTCTCTACTTTGCAGATAGAGAAAGGAGCTGTGTGTTAGTGGGCGTCCTGACACTCCTGCTCGCCCCTCCCCCCTCAGGAGACTTTCTCCACACCAGGGAGAATGCCTTGCATTACTGCGTGTAGTTACAGACAGAAGAACAGGGAGTGAGGATTTCTCAGAAGAAATAAGGACATTTAAAAGCAAAATCGAAGGATGAGGTAAGTGAAGGAGGACTAGACTAAGGTAAAGGAAGCTATTTAGGGGAAAAAAATGTACCTTTACAACCCCATTTAAGTCTTTAAAAACCTTTTCTAACCAATAACAAAACCAAAAAAAATGTTATGAGTAAATAAAAATAGAAAAAGTGTGGACATTGCAGTTCTTCTCAGCTCTCATCGTGTACCCTAGACAGCGGAAGAATAGAGGTAACATGCCACCAAAAACTAACCAGCAGCTCCTTCGGGGGTAGTGCTACACTAATATAGACCTATCTCTTATAGACTTGCATAGGGTCATCCTGATTGGTGGAACTATCTTACTCCTCTCCTCCCTCCGGGCACATCTCATCCTGGATTGGACAATTTTCCCATCTCCTATATTTAGCAAAACTCAGCCCTTCACTAGAATCTCCTGTCTTGGGGTGAAAATTATTTATGCCAGGTCATCACCTTCTCTTGAATGGGGAATTAGTTATGCAAGGTCATATCCTAGGCAAATAGTCCATTCCTGAAGAGATGGTCATATTCTCTGCATATCAAAGAGTGCGTCCTTAGAAGTGGATATAGTGTTAGGTAACGAAGGGGGTTCAAAAGGCCTGGTCTAAATACTTACTTCAGCCCCACATAGGCTGCAAAAAGAAATGTATTTTAGGTGTTGTCCTTTCTCGCATATAAGTTACCGACGGGTAAATAGCAGAGCATCTTCTGTGACACACACACACATGTTTGGCCCAACCTAACATTTCTGCACTTCAAAAGGAACTGGTAAATCAATTAATTTATTATACTAAAGCCTTAAAACCGTGTTGCCATAGATATGTACATTTAACTATATCAACACATTAGTAAAAACAAAACCCAATTTATCATACAAATAAATATATATCTTTATATCTCTCCCGCTCTCTCTCTCTCTCTCTATATATATATATATATATATATATATATATATATATATATATATATATATAGAGAGAGAGAGAGAGAGAGAGAGAGAGAGAGTGTGCTGTCTATCTATTATCCCGTGGGAATTTTACTGTGGTGTGATAGAATTGTGTTTCCCCAACAGCCAGTGGGATCCACAATCATTACCAATACCAGTTGTGCCAAGGGAGGGTTCAAGACAGTGTTAGGGGTTGATAGTCAGAGTACAGATACCAAAACAAACCAGAAGCTCCTTCGGGGGTAGTGCTACATGGATTTATCTTTATATATATATATATATATATATATATATATATATATATATATATATATATATTACAGTAGCTAATGGAGATTACACATGAACTACTGATAAGGCAACACATTAGTACTGAAATAGGGCAATATATATTTTACAGTAGCTAATGGAGATTACACATGAACTACTGATAAGGCAACACATTAGTACTGAAATAGGGCATTGTGCACATTTTGACAATGATGTCACCAGCATTTTCGCCTCTTTGTTTACGTTCATCTGTCTCCTGGATGGCAACTATATGAGGTCGCAGATGAGTTGTCTGTTGATGTAAGTTGCACAGCTGACAGAGTCTGAGGAGTTGCATAGCTGAACATTTACTTAGGACAGAGTGTAAGTGATACAGTATAGACACTCCAACCTCAGTGCCGCCCTCCTCCATGCAGCACATGTATCTATCTGCCTAATCCCAACAAGTGCATTAATCTGTCACTCACACCGACTTCTGTCGTGCAGAGGAACAATATTATTCTAAAGTGTTTATGACAATCTTTATGAAGATGAGCATATTATACAAGCACAACTTTAACAAATTACCTTTTGGCATTTAGTTATACTGTCTATTAGAATGTCACCCATGAGAGATGGCGCTCACGTGCACGTACACGTGAGGACGCGCGCTCGTAGGTGGGGGGAGTGAAGAGCTCGGAGCCTGTGGGGAGATGAGGTTGGACTGCGCTTAGCGAGGGAGAGGAGCTGACAGCCCCCGTATATCCGCCGCACGCTACACGCCGCGTCTATGGACCAGCTGGACCGGCCCCTGTCTGCCCGCCGCACGCCGTACATCGCGTCCGTGGATCAGCTGGATCAGCCTAGAAACAACCGCAGCCTACTCGTCCGTATAACGGATGCCACGCCAGGACGGATGACGGTGTCAGAAGGACATAGCAGGTGAGCGGTGAGCGGTGGAGACGGACGGAGGAGGAAGAGAAGAGAATACAGCTGGAGGCTAATATCCCCAGGAAAAACTAAGCTGACCCACCACCACTAGAATCAGGTCGGATCTTTTATTGTTATTTATGGTTTATGTCTATCTCTGCCCTAACAAACACTGGATGAGGAGGTAAAGAAAGGGACTCTCAAGGGAGTAAGGATATATGGTCAATGCGGTAAAAAATGATGTTCCATAGCTGCTATTCAATATACTAGGAGAAGTAATATTTTCACATAATGTTTCCGGTGCACAAGGTGTACATGGTAAGCTTCAATTAAACAATCTGCTATTTAATCAAGAGAGACTGTATTAGCTAAGGGACACTGCAAAAATCGGATTAAGGGGACCACACTGTTCCCCTCATATGCATATGGAAGTACTCCCTATGACATAGATAAGGAGACTCAAAAGAAGCGGGTCAAATACAGGAACGCCTCAGACATCCCCCCATCCCTGGCTGTTACATGCTATGCTTGACCTGACCGGGCCCCATAGCAATTGAAGAGCTGTAAATTTAAAGGGTAAGGGTAAAGCGGACTGTACGGCAGGACTTTTGAACTTGATTGGATTATAGATTACCGCATATTACCGCATAAATCTAAAGCCATCCTATCAGGAGTTAGGATCGGACCTTGCTGCGCAGTCCCTCATTCCCACAGAAGTATTTCTTTTTTTTTTTGGGAAGAGAGACTTGTGGAAGTTGGGTAGAAGAAACCCCAAGAGGGCCACGGTAAAACCGTGGCTGGAGGAACTGCCCTGGGTCTGAAAGGGGCGCGACACGAAGGGGGAAGTTATACGGCTGTTAAAGACTTGTCTGCTCCCTTTTCTCCTGTGGTATCTCCGTCTCTTGTGATATTTTTCCTTTTCTCGTGCACAACTAGCCCTATAACTCTGAACTAGGAGATCCCCTACGTGATATACCGACCTCCTCTCATAGTGTTTACATAGGAATCTGCAGAAATTGGTCAAGTATAGGACAATAGCCCAAATAGCCAGAGGACCCCCCTAATTTTCCAGAACTGAGGTAGACAAACATAGATACAACAACCTCTGCCCCCCCTGGAAATAGAGGGGCTCTCTTATTGGGCGTGACCCCTTTTATATCAGTACCCAGAGTACTTAGAGTATATATTTTTTTTTTTTTGTTATCTCTCCCGCTTCCCTTCTTTTTTTCCCATAGCAGCTGGGGGGCATCTGGAAAATATTGAAAATTAGGAAGTATATTAAAAGGGAACAGGAACTCCACCTAGTATACCCCCCCTCGCCATTGGGAAGGAAGGGGGGACTTAGCGGAGAATTGAGAGAGGAGAGGAGGTAGTAGAAGGACAAACTGGGGAAAAGAATAAGGAAGAGGGAGAATAATATGAGTAGAATGACGAGTAGGTCTACAAGGGGGGGACCCCCGACAACCCCGAGTAATATCTCAAGCTCCATTAGACCTTTTATGACCAAAGGTGCAAGCCCACAAACACAAGGAGCCCAGGGAGGAACAAAACAACAACAACCTAACAAAGACCAAAAGGCTGTCAAAAAGAAACCCCAGGGAGGCAACACCAGTGAAACATCAATAGAGTCAAGAGAAGAAATAAATGTAGAGCATGGGCCTGAAGGCAATGGGGACAAGGGACACCGATTAGACATGCAGCCCCCCTTAAACGAAGAAATCGCAGATATGCTGCGAAGGATGGAAACAGCGATTAAGGAGGAAATTAAAGGGGAAATACAGAACCTACGCATAGACCTAGGACACTTTATGTCCAGAATTGAAACAATAGAAGAACGAACAGAGACGGTAGAACAAGAAGTAAGAGTAACGAAGGACCAAATTGACCAGACACAACGACAACAGAGACTTATCCTCTACAAAATAGAGGATCAAGAAAATAGAAACCGCAGACAAAACCTGAGGATAAGGTCAATCCCAGAGGAAAGGGGAGAAGACCTCAGGAAAATAATGCGGAAGATATTTAATCCTCTCCTGGAAAAACCCATAGAAGATCCCATCAGGATCGAAAGGGTCCATAGAGTGGGGAACCCACAAAGAGCCAGCTCAGAGCGAACAAGAGATGTCATAATCAGGTTCCGACTCTATGAGGACAAAGAAATAGTGTGGAAGAAATTGAGGGGTCAACCCCCGATAGTCCTGGATGGGATAGAGTTACAGATATTCTCGGATCTTTCGGCTGAAACCCTGGCAAGGCGACGAGCACTGAAACCACTTTTAAAGCAGATGATAGACCTAAACATTAGATATACTTGGGGACACCCGGCATGTCTAATTGGCACAAAAGACGGAAGATCGGCAATACTTAGATTTCCTGAGGAACTAGAGGAATTCTGTAAAAAATTGGATATCCAGATGCCCGACCTACCAGGATGGAATTAGGGGAACGAGAGATGGGAGAGGAGAGGGAAGAGTCAATCTATAATGATCTACTCCCCAGAAAATTTGTCTTTGGGACTCTTCTTCTCTCCTCTCTCTCTTTTTCTTTTCTTTTTCTTGTCTGGTTCCATACGGTGACTGGTGAGCTGGGGGATCAACCCATCCCCCCCTCCCCCCCGCTCTATGAGCGGAGCGGAGGAGAGGCAACTCCAGGACCCCACCTAGAGGAAGCTGGACCTGACATTGAGGATGGTTCAGAGGCCAAAAATTGGCCGAAGGGGGAGGGAGGGGGGAGTGGGGAGGAGGGGGGAGGGGAGGGGGGTAGGGAGGGAGGGGGGAGGAAAGGATCTATCTCACCAAAATAGTCAGAAAAAAAGGGAAGATCAAAGATGCCACAAATCAAATGTATATCTTATAATGTGAAAGGTCTCAATAGCCCAACCAAGAGACATAAGGTGCTCAAGGAACTAAAGGGATATAAAGCAGACATCTCCTTTCTACAGGAAACTCATATCACCCAAGGATCGAATATCAGATTATATGCCCCAGATCTCCCCACGTGGTATTATGGAGATACTATCTCCAAAAGAGCTAGAGGAATAGCAATTGGAATCTCAAAAAGGATACGGTTTGAGCTAGCCGACAGATTGACAGACCCAGAGGGGAGATTCCTCTTCCTGAGAGGAAAATTGGAAGGATTAGAATGTACTCTGGTAAATGTATATGCCCCAAATGTATCACCGATAAAATTTCTCCTGGGAATACTAGGGAAACTGACAGATTTCAGGAGGGGAAGAGTAATCATAGGAGGAGACCTCAACTTATGCATAAACCCAAAAATAGATAAAACATCTCAGACATCGAGCGTTCGGGACGTACAGTTGAGAAAGCTCAGGGACGCCTTATTTAGGAGTCAACTGATCGACGCCTGGAGAGTCTTTAACCCGGACCAACGAGACTATACATTTTACTCCCCGGTCCATGGGACTTATTCAAGGATCGATCATATTCTGGTCGATCACAGGACCTTAGATATTGTGGTTGAGACAAAAATAGAAACTATGACGATTTCCGACCATGCACCAGTTAGTATTATAATAGATATCTCAGGTAATATAAGGCCTAAACAAAATTGGAGGTTAGACGAACACTTATTGATAGAAGAGACCAGTTTAACAAGGGTAAAAAAAGAGCTGGAAGAGTATTTTAGGTTAAACGAGATGGAGGAAGTCTCGGTGGCAACACTGTGGGATGCCCACAAGGCAGTGATAAGAGGAACATTGATTTCGGAAGGAGCAAGGAAAAAAAAAGAAAAAAATAGGAAAAAGGAAGAGTTAATTGAAGAAATCTTCCTCTTAGAACAGGAACATAAAAAAACAGGGAAGCAACGAGATCTATACTCGAAACTGGTCAAAAAACGAAACGAATTAAAAGAAATTATGGACCAAGAAACCCGAAAGGAATTTAAATTAATCGCTAGGGAAAGATACATGTGGGGGAATAAAACTAATAAACATCTAGCAAGAATGGTGCAGAAAAAGAAATCAAAAAATTATATAGATAAAATCAAAAACGAAAAAGGAGAGATGATGCAAACAACAAAGGAAATTGCGGAGACTTTTAGGTTATACTATGAGAGACTTTACTCAGTAGAACAAAAGAATGGGCAGGAGGGAGAAAAAATAAATAAAACTGCAAAATTCCTAAGGGAAGCTGGGCTCCCAAAAATAAATAGGAGCGAGGCATTAGCCATGGACAGACCAATATCAGAAAAAGAGATCAATTTTGCATTAACCGATACAGCAGTAGGTAAAAGTCCGGGACCCGACGGTTTCACCACTCTGTATTGCAAAAAGTGTAGGGAGATCCTGCTACCAAAATTATGCCAATATTTTAACGGATTGGGCAAAGACTTCGGTCTGAGCCGGGAGGCCTCAGAGGCCATTATAACAGTTATCCCCAAGGAAGGTAAGGATAAAGGAGATTGTTCAGGGTACCGACCAATATCTCTGCTAAACACAGATGTAAAACTATTCGCAAAGGTATTGGCCGAGAGAGTAAAACGGGAAATGGCAAAGATGGTACATCCTGACCAGACAGGGTTCATCCAGGGAAGAGAGGGGAGGGACAATGGAGTTAGAGCACTATTGATAATGCAAAAAATGAAAACGAACGGAACCCCCAGTCTACTCCTGTCGATAGATGCAGAGAAGGCATTCGACAGGGTAGACTGGGGATTCATGCTACGCACCCTGGATGAAATGGGGTTCGGACAAAGGATGAGGGAGTGGATAACAACTCTCTACCAGGAACCGAGGGCAAAAATAAAAATAAATGGCAGCCTATCCCAAGACCTGATAATGAAAAACGGAACCAGACAGGGATGCCCCCTTTCCCCACTTCTGTTTGTGCTCTCCCTGGAGCCATTATTAGCCAGGATACGCAAGAACCCCGACATAAGAGGAGTTAAAATAGGAGAGGACGAACACAAACTCTCAGCATTTGCAGATGACGTACTCTTCTATTTGTCAGACCCTAAAATCTCAATCCCAAAATTATTAGACCTATGCATGATATACGGAGAAATATCAAATTTTAAAATCAACGTAGCTAAAACTGAGATTCTAAGTATCAATATTACTGGACGAGAGGAAAGAGATTTAAAACAGAAATTTTGCTTCTCCTGGGTAAAAGCACTTAAGTACCTCGGTATCTTCCTAGTTAAATCAATGAAAAAAATGTACGCGAAAAATTTTATCCCCCTGTTAAACGAAATTAGGGAAGAAATCGGGAGGATAAAAAGTAGACCGATATCCTGGATAGGACGAATAAACTTCTGTAAAATGGTAATTTTACCAAAGATTACTTATAAGTTCCAGATGATACCTATAAGTTTGCCCGGAATACTCTTCTCAGCTCTTAAAAAACAGATCATGAACTTTATTTGGAGAAATAAGAAACACAGAGTATCCTTCCAAACATTAAGACAACCTAAAAATAAGGGGGGACTAGCAGTACCAGACGTTAAAACATACTACGAGGCTGTGGTTTTGTCAAGGGTGGTGGAGTGGGTTAGGGCCAGTAAGGAAAAGAGATGGGTTAACATTGAAAACGAAATGTCAAAGGCAAGTTTAGATAAGATTATATGGAACCCACCTAAATATAGGACACTTGATAAGAATACACATGAGATAACTAAAAATGCACTAAAAATTTGGGATTCTAGGTATAAAAAAATAGAAAAGGAATTTAACTCACCATTACTGGCACTGAAAAATAATGATTATTTTGCACCGGGTAAAACACAGATTGGAGGACATTGGATAAAAAAAGACACTACCCAATTAAGGGATGTAATAAAAGATGGGCACATTGTAACACTACAAGAATTAAAAGAAAAAAAAGATTGTTTTTTGGAAATTGATGAATGGAGATACCATCAGCTAGCCCACTTTGTACAAAGACTACCGCACCCACTGAGATCAGGGGAGCAGCTATCCGAATTGGAAAAAATATGCACATCGGAAAAGGTCAAGGGAACTATCTCAAAATTATATAAGATTTTGCTAAAGGTGGACGAACGGATGGTTCCTCCTTTCATCAAAAAATGGGAAAGGGAACTGGGATCAAAGCTAGATAGGGTCACAATCGAAAAAATACTGACACTGGCCCATTCCTCGGCAATAGATAGTCGTACAGCTGAGATGAGCTACAAATGCTTGACTGGATGGTACATGACACCGGACAAACTATCTAAATTTAACGAAGGACAAACGGGAGAGTGCTGGAGGGGATGTGGGTCCCCGGGTACCATGGCCCATCTGTGGTGGAAATGCCCTAAGGTCGAGGAGTTCTGGAAAAAAATACTGGGATGTATAGAAGAGATTACAAAAGAAAAAATTAAGCTGGATCCTTGGGTGGTATTGTTCCATGGGGGTGAGGAAAAAATCAAAAAATATAAGAAAACCTTAATCCCACACCTATTAAATGCCGCCAAAAGGATAATACCGAGAAGATGGCAGGAGATAGATAGCCCCCATATTTGGGAATGGATAGACTCCGTGGAAGAGACCTATAGAATGGAAGAACTGAGAGAAGAAGTGGAAGGAAATAGTATAGTTCAAGATAAGAAGTGGGACAACTGGAGGGGTTTTAAGAGATCCTGGAGCTATGCAGAAAAACTTAGGGCTGAGACCTAAAGATAAATTAAAAACAGAGATGAAGGCATCAGGAGGCACTTCGGATTGTTTATGGTGAGATAGGGGGAGGGTGGGGAGGGAGAGGGGGGGAGGGAGGAATGGGGATAAGGTAAAGGAATCGATAGACTGCCTTTCTTCTATGAGACTTTAATCAAGTTAAAAAATGAAGGAGTAAATACCTTTAAAAAAAAAAAAAAAACTTATATATATATACATTTACATATCTCGGAAAGATAAAAGCAATGTAAGAAAAATAACTACACTAATGATGCGAAACCCGATTAGAGACGCAAAGGGCTGGCAAACGGAACATGAGCGTATAAACGCATACTCTATGAGGTTGAAGTCTGAAGTGATAAAGAAAAAAAAAAAATAAAAAAAAAAAAAAAAGAATGTCACCCATCAGCTATAACTGTGCGTTAATAATGGGCAATGTCCATGTGTATTTTAATTACTGGTAAATCTTTGTAAACAGCTTGGTAAAATGACAATCTTGAGACTTAATACAATCCAGCTGAACAACTCCTGTTCACTTTACTTGTTAAAAGCTGCTCCCAATTTGTCTGCATCATTTATTTAGCATTGAGAGCATTCTGTTACTGTGCTCGACCTATTTTTCTGATCAACTAACACCTCACTTGTTTAAATTTACTAACCCAACTGTAACATCCCTGTTTTCTCACAACTGCAATTACCAAGGAAACCCACAGGGAACATAGAAAGCAATGTCCTCTATCACAAATAACCCTAATCAGGATTCGTAATTAATCTGTGAGATTGTTCCGTATTGACTTTAATGTTTGATGGAGGATTTTTAGCCATAAGCCCATCAGTAAGACTCACACATCTTCCCGTTAGCACTGGAGACTGATTGTAATGGTGTCATCTTGTACTTCTTATTTACAATCCTAATCACATCATTGATTTCAGTAATCTTTCTGCAGGAAGAGTGGTTATTAATTCTCTTAAAGCCAAGATCTCTCTTTTTTTGACTTTGTAAAGCAAGATAAAGAAAATTAAGCTGAGTAATCCTACTCCAGAGATCCTTTAGGGTGGCTAAATCCTCAACAAGGTTTTAGATAGAAGATGCATGCCTGTCACAATGCCCAGCAATGCCTGATGGTATAAGACTAAGACCTTTCATGTGAGATTTAACTACAGTGGAACGTTTTAATCAGCTGACATGCTGGATTTCAAGAATTGTTGCACAAAGGTAGCAAATAATGTCAGCTGACTGGAAACCTATCTACACATAAAATGCTTTATTTAGAAAAATTAGAGATGAGCTGATCTATTCCCAAAAGTGTAACTAATCGGATTATTGTAGATTTTTTTTTATTTTTTTTTAAAGATCACTTAAATATACAAGTGTGTTATATATGGACAATCATGTAATTCATTAATTCTGATATTAAGAGCACTACCAGTACATATATGTTTGTGGATTTCCTATCATTGTAATAAACTAGTAAAGATGTCCATTACTGTACTGCACTTGACAGTTCTGTTCTGCATCCTGTGATCTGCAATGATACCCGCACACACTCACTTGTCCCCAAACATATACAGTAATTGAGAAGACAAAGGGTGCTGCTAATCTGCCCTTGTCTTTCTCCTCCCATCTTGTGGTGCAAAATCAGTGTTTTTATTTTCCCAGATTCCTGGTGCTGCCACCCCTCCCATGCAATTAAGCGGAAAGTTCCTGTCCCTTGATCTCCTTCTCATGGGTGCATATCAGCCATCTATTTTGAGCCTGGTAATGTGTTATTTTCCTCCTCCTGCCCCCTCAAGTGTGCATAGCGGTCATTTATTTTGGCCTGTTAATGCACTCTTATACTCTCCATCAAGGGCACATAGCAGCCATTTATTTTGAATCTGCTAATGTGCACTTTTCCTCTTCCTACTCAAAGGCACATAGCCTGTGCTGCTCATGCTCCCATTTCCTCCTCCTCTTCTTTAAGGGTGCAGAGCAGTCACTTGTCTTTATGGTGCTGCTCCTACATTTTTTTCTTCTCCGCTATTCCCATATATTCCTGTCAACTGGCTATGAGGAGTTGAAATGTTTTTGAGGCAACTATGCTCAATTTACAGGCCTTTGCAATGCAGCTGTAGAAAAAATTCACAAAAACGCACACATACTCAGTATCATCATGCCAGCTTTGCCTAACACATCATTTATCACCTTTTGTAGCAAAAACAAAAGGACGAAAGCTGGACAGCCGCACTCCAGAATTTCTTAAAAAGAGATGTCTTTATTTTCAACTGTGCATACAGTCACTGCAAGCCCACAACAAACAGTATGGCCAACGCGTTTCGCACTGGCGTCAGTGCTTAGTCATGGCTGAGCACTGACGCCAGTGCGAAACGCGTTGGCCATACTGTTTGATGTGGGCTTGCAGTGACTGTATGCACAGTTGAAAATAAAGACATCTCTTTTTAAGAAATTCTGGAGTGCGGCTGTCCAGCTTTTGTCCTTTTGTTTTTGCTATTACCAGCATTGCCGGCACCCTGGTGGTTCAACAGCCCTTGATCATCCACGAGGCTCACCTGGAGCGGTGAGAATTTTGTCTGTGTATGGCCCCATACACACGAGAGGATTTATCCGCAGATACGGTCCAGCGGACCGTATCCGCGGATAAATCCTCTCGAGGATTTCAGCAGATTTCTATGCGATGGCGTGTACACACCATCGCATTGAAATCCGCGCTGAAATCCTCTGGCGATGATGTGTCGCGCCGTCGCCGCTATTATGACGCGGCGACGGGCGCGACGCTGTCATATAAGGAATTCCACGCATGCGTCAAATCATTACGACGCGTGCGGGGAATCCCTTTGGACGGATGGATCCGGTGAGTCTGTACAGACGAGCGGATCCATCCGTGGGATCCGATTCCAGCAGATAGATATTCTGTGCATGTCGACAAATATTTATCTGCTGGAATTCGGAAATATCCGCGGATAAATATCCGCCGGAGTGTACACACCATAGAATCTATCCGCAGAAACCCATTCGATGGGATTTATCTGCGGATAGATTCTATCGTGTGTACGGGGCCTATCACTTTTTGTAGCCTATGCTAAACCAGGTACTCAGTCACTATTATTTTGCCTAGAAGGCCAAATACCAGGTTCCACTACTTTGTATAGAAGGCCGTTCTTACCCTCCACCAGCATGTGAAATGTCATGAAGCAGAAGGCAGAAAAGGAATGTAAGGAGAGTTGAGGTGCTGGAGGTGAGAAGGATGAGCGTTGGGGTGATGGTGGTAAGAAGGAAGAGTAGTGATGAGGTACTGGCAGAGAGGAGGAGAATATTGGTGGGAGCCTGGGAGGCTTCAAGGGGGGCATTTCACCTTAAACATGAAGGAAATCTTGGGGGATCTACTGCCACCATCCAAAAGGGATCCCTTTTGGATGGTGGCAGTGCAGGTGTCTTGATCGCTTGTACTGGAGGCATAGCTGTAGGAGAAACCTACTGCCATATGATGTCTGCCCTACAACAACAGAGAGAAAAAGCAGGTAGCAGAAAATGAAAAATCTTGTTGGCAGTTAGGGAGTGTTGAGAAGCTGGCAGCGAGGAAGTGAAAAAAATGTAAGGAGGCAACAAGGGAGACATTTCTCTTCTCTCCAATGCAAGGAGAAACATCTAGGAGATATGCTGTCATCATCCAACATCATCTGAGGTTGCTGTGCAAAGAAACTATTTTATGCATTTCCCGATGATGGCTTGATCTAACGCACTCTAGGCGATGGTTTTGTTTTGACACTTGCTGCTGACATACAAAGCTGCCCTTTGTTTGCAGTACATGTGTAGCTGATTCTGAAGAAATGTTCTGGTAGATCAAAGATATTTTATTGGTTCCGTAAGTGACAAACAGGAAAAACAAAAGACAGCTAATGTGATTTAAAGTATCAAAACTACAAAAAAATCACAAAGGATACTAGAATGAAATTTATACATGAGAATAGCATTGATTCAAAACATTGCTAAAAATAGGATAAAAATTGTAATTGTCTATGATAGGTATGAGATAAATTTTACATATAAAATCTGGCTACAACACAACCCAGATTGGAGGTATATAGCTATGCAAAACATGCCACTCCAATGGAACACAATGTCATAGGCAAAATAGTTATTTACCGGAGTCAGGATTAAAGTGATTGTAAAGGTATAATTGTTTTTAAATAACAAAAATATCATACTTATCTGCTCTGTGCAATGGTGCTGCACAGAGTGGCCATGATCCTTGTCTTCTGGGGTCCCCAGCTGGCGCTCTCCATTTCTCTTCCCTTCTGAGTGCCCCCATAGCAAGCCACTTGCTACATGGGAACTCATGTTTAATCCCAACCCAGGCTGTGTGCTTTTATTGACACAAACAACACAGCTTGGCCCCACCTCCCACTCCCTCTTCACAGGTTTTTATGACCATGGAAGGCTTTTTACCTTAAAGGGGTTATAAAGGTTTGTTTTTAATTTTCAAAATAGGTTCCTTTAAGCTAGTGCATTGTTGGTTTACTTACCTTTTCCTTAAAATTCCCTTCTAAATGTTTTGTTTCTTTGTCTGAATTTCTCACTTCCTGTTCCTCCTCAGTAAGCTGTTCAGTAAGATGTCCTGGATGACAAACCACCGCTCGGATGATGGTGGGAAGCTTACTGAGGAGAAACAGGAAGTGAGAAATTCAGACAAAGAAACAAAACATTTAAAAGGAAAATCGAAGGAAAAGGAAAGTGAACCAACAATGCACTAGCTTAAAGGAACCTATTTAGAAAAAAAAAAAAAAACCTTTACAACCCCTTTAAGGCAAAGAATGTAATAAACTAAGAACATTTAAGACTTTACAACCATTTTATTTACTAAAAATATATATATAAAAAGTAGCACCTAATGAACATTTTGGTTTAAAACAAAGGCCAAAATATATTTAGATCAGCATTATACATTCTGTGAAGAAATGGACTACAATGAGATAACAAAATAAACAAAAACAAAACTAGTTGACATCAAATATTAATAAACTAATGGTTATCAAGCTATATATAACATAAAAACATATATTGTTGCAAAGTTATAAACAGAATAACTATCCTACTCTCTGTTAATAGTGTAGTTTATGAATAAAAACATAACCTTGCCAGAGGTAATGGATTGGTTCACCCTTAGCAATTATCCAAGTGTTTTATGGATATGGAATAAAAATCCTGGGTATATTCATCTGTATGTGTAAAAAGACAAGAAAATATATAGTCCATTAGCACGCCAATAGCTAAGGATAGAAGCATGAATCATTTCTGAAATTTAACAGCAATAATAAACACTTTTTAAGGCCAGAAGAGCAATCAGCGAATGAGTGCCTGTAATCAGCGGGTGAGCGACATGAATATCGGTACTGTAAGTTAAGGTTGGTTCCAGGAAGAAAGCTCCAGTAACAGTATATAGTGTCATTGTTTCCTGTATATTCTGTTGTGTGGACTTGACAGTAATTTCACAGAACAGGCTCAATTGGTGGGGTTCATAATGTAATGGATTAATTTGTGTATCTTTTCTAGTCCCAATTGTCTGACCCTCAAAATGCATTGGCTGCTTTTTTCCCCCCTGTTTGTCACTTACACAACAAAATATCTTTAGACTCTCTGAACATTTTTTTGGTGCTTTTTCAGGTTTAACTACTTTTTAATATAGGTGCCACCTGTCCTTTGTGCATAGTTCCTTTTTATGTGGAGAGCTGAGAAACCTAAGCCATTTGGATCACTAAAGCCCCGTACACACGATTCCATCGGAGTAAAAGAGAACATGCTCTCTTTCTAAACTCTGATGGAATTCATCAACTTAATGATGGGGCATACACGCGGTCGGAATTTCCGATGGAAAAAGTCCGTCTGACTTTTTTCATTGGAAATTCTGATCGTGTGTACGGGGCTTAATAGACCTCTTTTTTATTGGTTGTGAATACATATAGTTTAAATGGCAACATGTAGTTCTAATGTTCTTTTGGGACAGCAAAAGCTTTTTCTTAAAGGGGTTGTAAAGGTAAATGTTTTTTCACCTTAATGCATCCTAAGCATTAAGGTGAAAAAACATCCGACGGTAACGCCCCCCCCCGAACCCCCGTTTTACTTACCTCACCCCTCGAAAGTCCCGCGCTCATCCCTGTCATCCTCTTCGGTTCCCAGCCTGGCCGTTGATTGGCTAGGTTGGACGTATTGATAGCAGCGCAGCCATTGACTGGCGCTGCTGTCAATCACATCCGATGATGCTGCGCTTCGGGGGGCGGGGCCGAGTGATACAGTCGGAGGCTATGCTCACGCCCGCAAAAGCTTTCCACCATGCAAGCTCGCTTGCATGAAGGTGGAAAGCTCTTGCGAGGAGGCGCCGAGACACTCGCCGAGGGACCCCAGAAGACAGGGTTCGGGGACATTCTGTGCAAAACGAGCTGCACAGTGGAGGTAAGTATAACATGTTTGTTATTTTTCAAAAAAATGTTTCCTTTAGTGTACCTTTAACATACCTCTCATGCACATTAAATAAGTACAATCTCTTTCTGCTTGTAGATTCATGCACTTTGACCACAACTGTTGCAAGAAATATTTGAACACCCTGTCATTAGATTTTGGGTTTCTTGGAGATCTATTTTAGCATGAAAAGGTCAGCTCTTGATCTAAATTTGCTGGGCCAGTTAGTTCTGGACAAAAAGGTAGTCCTTTTAAATGCAGATTATTTTTATTTAAATCTCTTTCCGGTCTCATAGCCATCCACCATTTTCTTTCTGGGGGCCTTAGAAAGCTCTATTGATCTTCATATGATGACACCACACGTCCATACCAAAGATAACACCGTAGACTGGACATCTGAGGTTCTAAACAGTTATGAAGATTCTAATCAATGGCACCTAATCTTCAACACCTGAATCCAAGTTCATGGATTTGTAGTGGTGGTAATTGTAAAGGTATACCCACTTTTCCATGACAAATGTGCATTTTCTTAAAGATGTGTTAAACCCCAAAACAAACATTTAGTATATTGCGGCTTATCAGTTCTTAGATATGATGCCTGCATTTGTTTTTGTTTTTAGGCTTCCTTTCCTTCATTTTCATCTGGTGACCCAGCCAATAAGTGTGTTGTTTTTCAACAGAACAAGCTCTCCTGCTAATGTAGCTGTTAGAGTGCTGAGACAAACCATTTACTCCTGACATGGTTGCTTACAATGATAGACTTTTATTTATTCATGTGAAACCTGTATCCTAAAAGAAAAAAATGGTTGTTTTAAATGCTTATGTAACTGCAAAAAAACAAACAAAAAACAATAGAGCATGATCCAATTTGCTCCAGCAGAGGAAAAAATGCCTTCCTGATCCCCCAAGAGGCAATCAGATTTTTGAATATACCCTAAATCAACTTTACCTATAAATGTTAGTATCCAGTTATATTATGTACATTTATGAAATAATCCAGGCCTTTTTTAAAGCAATCTAGTGAGCTGGACAGAACCAGCTCCTGAGGGAGTCTATTCCACATTTTCACAGCTCTTATAGGTAGATTCAGGTACCTATGCCTAACTTTGCGGCGGCGTAGCTTAAGGCATTTAAGCTACGCCACCGTAAGTTAGCTAGGCAAGTACATGATTCACAATGTACTTACCTGCTAAGTTACGGTGGCGTAGCCTAAATCAGCGGGCGTAAGGGCGCCTAATTCAAATGTGTTTGAGGGGGGCGTGTTGTATGTTAATGGGGCTTGACCTTACGTTTTTTACGTTTTTTGCGAACTGCGCATGCGCCGGGCGCCTACATGTCCCAGTGTGCATTGCGGCTAAGTACGCCGCACGGGCCTATTGATTTTGACGTGGACGTAAACAACGTAAATCCCGATTCACGGACGACTTACGCAAACAACGTAAAAAATTCAAATTTCGACGTGGGAACAGCGGCCATACTTAAAATTACTATTCCAATAGGGCCTAGCTCTAACTTTACGCGGCCTATCTCTTACGTAAACGGCGTAAAAGTACTGCGTCGGCCGGCCGTACGTTCGTGAATTGGCGTATCTACTCATTTACATATTCTACGCCGACCGCAATGGAAGCGCCACCTAGCGGCCATCCAAAATATTGCAATCTAAGATAGGACGGCGCAAGCCGTCGTATCTTAGATATGTTTAAGCGTATCTCTGTTTGAGCATACGCTTAAACATAAGTCGGCGTAGATTATGAGTTAGGTCGGCTTATCTACTGATAAGCCGGCCTAACTCTTACTGAATCTACCTATCACTGTGAAGAAACCTTTCTATATTTGAAGATTAAATCTCTTTTCCTCCAGACATAAAGAGTGCCTCCTTGTCCTCTGTGATAACCTTAAAGTGCATAACTCAACACCAAGTTCACTATATGGACCACTTATGTATTTATACATGTTGATCATATCCCCCCTAATCTTCTAGTCTCAAGAAAGAATAATTCAGTTCCTCTAATCTTTCCTCATAGCTGAGCTCCTCCATGCCTCTTATCAGTTTGGTTGCCCTTCTCTGCACACTTCAATTCCACGATATCATTTTTGCGAACTTGTGCCAAAAACTGAACGGTATATTCTAGATGAGGTCTTACTAATGATTTATATTGTGATTTTTTATTTGTATTTGTAATTATTTGTATTAAAACAAATGTTTTATTGTGAAATTACATAGCACTGTAAAAGCACTGTTGAAAAACTTATCTATATTAACCACTTAATGACCTCCCACCACAGATATACTGTGGCAGGGTGGCTGCTCTGTGCCAAATCACGTACCCAGTATGTGATCTGACACTTCCGGGTCTGGCGCACGCGTGCGCGCCACCGGCAACCCGTTCCCACTTTTAATTTTACACAGCGGGAGCCCAGCGACGGGTACCATGAACTTGATGTCTTCTGGCACCCACTGATTACACAGGACACAGGCAGAATGACAATCTGTCTACTGTATGTAAACAAGGCAGATTGTCATTCTGTCAAAAGGGAAGGCACTGATCCTGTGTTTCTGCAAAGCAGGAACACACATCTTTGCCTTCCCCTAGTCAAAGCACCTCCCCCACAGTGAGTAAGGACAACCTAGGCACACTGTTAACCCTTTGATCGTCCCTGATGTTAACTCCCTCCCAGCCAGTGTTATTAGTACAGTGACAGTGCATATCTTTTAGCACTGATCACTGTATTGGTGTCACTGGTCCCCAAAAAGTGTCAAAAGTGTCAGTTAGGTGTCCGATTTGTCCGCCACAAAAATTGCAGTCCCGCTATAAGTCACTGATTGCCCCACCATTACTAGTAAAAAAATATAAACATTTCCTATAGTTTGTAGCCGCTATAGCATTTGCGCAAACCAATTAATATACGCTTATTGGATTTTTATTTTCCAAAAACATGTAGCAGAATACATATTGGCCTAAATTGATGAAAACATTTGATCTTTTTAATTCTTTTGATTTGGTATGTTTAAAGCAGAAAGTAAAAATGATTGTTGTTTTTTTTTTTTAAAACCACAGAGGCGCAATGAATAGCAGGGACTCTTGTATAACTGTTCTTGTTACATTGCGAAGTTTGTTTGTACTGAATTTTATGACGTGGAATGTTTCTGCTTAATATTTTGACAACCGGCCTGCCCATTGTTGGGTGCCCAGTTTTTTTTTTTCTATTCTTTTACTTCTGTCAAAAAAATTCTTAATAAAAATCTTATTGAACCTAAAACCACAGAGGCGATCAAATACCACAAAAGAAAGTTCAATTTGTGGAAAAAAATAAAAGAAACAAATTTTATTTGGGTACAGTGTTGCACAACCGTGCAATTGTCAGTTTAAGTAACGCAGTGCCATATCGGAGGTCAAGTGGTTAAGCCGCTAAATCTTGGAGAAACCCAAAATGAGTGACAATGCAATTCGTTGCTGTATGGCCTCGTACACACGACAGAGAAACTCGACGTGCTTGGCACGTCGAGTTCCTCGTCTCGTTTTGGGATGAAGCCGCCGAAGAGCTCGGCGGGCCGCCTTCTCCTATAGAACAACGCGGCCAACGAGAAAATAGAGAACATGTTCTCTATTTTCTCGTCGAGCTCCTCGGCGGCTCCATCGAGCCAAAACTGTACAGACGACAGAGATTCTCGGCAGAATCCGGGTTTTGACCGAGTTTCTCGGCGAATTCTGCCGAGAATCTCTGTCGTGTGTACGAGGCCTTAGTATGGAACTGAACTTGCATAGCTGGATATCATTGCATATATGTTAGCAATTAAGATGTGTTTACCTTAAGTACCAAGCACAGTAAGGGTCAAATTGAAGTATTTCTCAAAAAATAAATTAGGCAAACATGACATTGATAAACAAAACTGCTTATACACATCTCTGATGAAAAAATAAAATAAAAAATAAAACACTTACAGAACTAACAGCTACATAGTTTCTATTAATAAAAGACTGTTGACCTTCAATCGGCCATATTTAGTAATCAAGAAAATTGAGATGCGCGACAAGCATCATTCACCTCACACAGAGAACACAAGAGGCGACTGGTTAGGATAAATATTTCAAGATGAAAGTGGCATACAGAAATGCTTTTGAAAGATAATAACATGCTAATCCATTAAATTGAGTGGTAGGATGGCATTATTTAAAGTAATTTACTCATATTAATGAATGCTACTTTAATGAAAAAAAGTCATTTACAAATAAAAAGACGGCGTTTAGCGAACTCATGTAGCCAAAAAGCTTAACAGTGACAGTGGGAAGCAAATAAGTAGACCCTTTAGCAAAATAATAAGGTTCTATCATGTATAATAACACTTATAAGATGAATAACTTGTTTTAATGTGACAAAATTATGTTTTTTTTTATTATTATTTATTTTATGTAATATATATATATATAAATAGGCAATCTATAAACTACATCTAGCATCTCAGTTTTTTTTTTCAAAGGTGTATGTTTGTGTTAAAGCATGTTCTCAAGGTTTTCTTTCAATCAATGGACTGATTGCGCCTGTGTAGATTGCACTGATTGAACTACCCCTTGGGACATGCCAAGCTGACCTAACTTGTAAACTTTAGTGACATAGATCACACAAATAAAAATAATGTGCACTGTGGGTTTTTCCGGAATTTCCAATAAGCATTTTATATGTGTCTCTGATGAATTAAAAAAAAAAGGAGAGAGAGAAAGAAGGGGACTAAAGATATGGGAAGGTTATGACAACAAGAGCATAACATGTAACCAGTAAAATCGTAGTCCACTCAGACACTTCTTTTTCATCAGTCAAGTCTTAAAATGATACTCTGCCTTCCTTGAATAATTGCTTCTATATTTAGCACACTATAGCAGTATAGTAGACAGTCAGCAATAGAAATACAAAAGGGTAAAACAAGTGTTAGCGTAATTTTAGCTTGTACGTTAGTGAAGGAAAAATTAGTTATTGTGAATAAAAGAGGCATACAATTGCCATAAATACTTATTCAAACATGGTATTATTATATGTTTAATTTCTAGCACAATGGGTAGACATTATCTTGAAGAGTTCATGGACTGTATTCTTAACCTATACAAAGACACTAAGGCCCGGATTCACAGAGACTTACACCGACGTATCTACTGATACGCCGTCGTAAGTCCAAAGGTGCGCCGTCGTATCTATGCGCTGATTCTCTAAATCAGATACGCCTGAATTGTGGCAAGATACGACCGACGTAAGTCTCCTACGCCGTCGTATCTTGGGTGCATATTTACGCTGGCCGCTAGGGGCGCTTCCGTTGATTTACGTGTTGAATATGGAAATGAGCGAGATACGCCGATTCACGAACGTACTTGCGCCCGTCGCTGTAATCTACGTCGTTTACGTAAGGCATTTTTCCGGCGTAAAGTTAAACCACCAAAAAGCTGGTCTAAGTCTTTTAGGGTATGGACGTCGGAACTGCCGTCGGATTTTACGTCGTTTACGTAAGTCGTACGTGAATGGGGCTGGGCGTAAGTTACGTTCATGTCGTACGGATTGAGCCGTCGTATCTTAGGGAGTATATGCGACGTGATTCTGAGCATGCGCGCGCATGCGCCGTTCGTTAGGCCATGCATTTACATGGGGTCACACTTCATTATAATACTACACGCCCACTGCCTTGCTACTTTGAATTAGGCGGGCTTACGCCAGACATTTTACATTATGCCGGCGCAAGGAAGGGAGCAAGTGCTTTGTGAATACAGTACGAGCTTCTCCATGTTACATCGGCGTAGCGCATATCAGATGCGCTACGCCGCTCTAAAGATACGCCGATCTCTTTGAATCTGGCCCTAAATATTCTAGCATATTGATTACTGTATATACTCAAGTATAAGCCAACCCGAATATAAGCCGAGGCACCTAATTTTACCACAAAAAATGGGAAAACTTATTGACTCGAGTATAAGCCAAGGGTGTCCATCTGCATGCTTCACTGTGCCTCACTTTGCCTCACTGTGTCCATGTGCATGCCTCACTGTGTCCATAGCTCACTGTGCCCATGCCTCACTGTGCCCATGCCTCACTGTGTCCATGCCTCACTGTTCCCATGCCTCACTGTGCCCATGCTTCACTGTGCCCATGCCTCACTGTGTCCATGACTTTACTGACGTACCGAGTCCCCAAAGTCACCAGAGGAATGACCGCTCAACATGGGAGTCAATGGAAGGGGTGCCCGGTTTGAAAAATCGGTGCTCCCTGACCGTAGATCTCCTGGACAACAAACATTGCACACTTGTAGAGGAAGAGTGGGGCTACATGTGTGCCGAATTTGAGATCCAGGAGACCTACGGCCGACCGGTACCGGGTCCCCAAAGTCTGGGAGATCAGGCACAAAAAGGTGACTTGAGTATAAGCCGAGGGGGGCATTTTCAGCACAATTTTTTTTTTACTTATACTCGAGTATATACGGTAGATGTTATCTAAAAAAAATACAAATTTATGTCCTTATTTTCATTATAGTGCATATTTACATTTTTTGCAAGTGAAAAAAAAAACATGACTGAAAGTCATTGGTATTGTTGCATTGTTCTGTTTCAATGGTAAAATAAAACTCCAATTTGAGAAGAAAAATGGTGCATGCTGTGCTGTAAATAAACAACACAATGCAATGGATCACAGAAACAGTAAAAAGCCCCTGTGTATTAATTATCTTAATCATCTTATTTTGCTTTTACAAAAAAAAAAAACCTCTTCAAATAACATAAACTGTCAGATTTGCTAAAATAACTCATGTGTGCAACTCATTCGTAGAGCACTGGGAAGCTGGCCATCTGCACCCAAAATCTCTGCTTTATGAATAACACCTTTTAGCAGATCTCTCAATAAATAAAGTTTTTATACCACGGTACAAAAATACACACTTTTAAGTGGAAAAATTGTACTATTTTATTTATAAATATAAATTCAATAAGAAGTAGATGTACTTGGCCATCGTTTAGCAAGTTACTACTTTTGGACAAAGCTCAGTGTACTTTAGTGTCTGAGAAAAAAGGTCCTTCGATGATTTTCCCTGGCAGCTGAGTTGCTGACTAGATGTTCTACAGGAGCTTGACCTTAAATCCCAAATGACCTCTCTTTATATATTACTGTAATGTTGTCAAGCTGCATATACAGTAGTAAATGTGCTGCTTCTTTAGTTTTGTATTTATTTATTTGTTCATTCCTAAGTGCTGCAGGAAGGGCTGAAATATCCTGTGCTGACAGTGCCTTGGATAGTCATACAGCAGCTGTTACCCACAAGCAGCGGTCCAGGTATCCGGTGGTCAAACCCTCCTCCCTGTACCCATCAATAGTGCTGCTCAGGAAGCTGGAACACTGTTGACTGAAGAAGTGTGCAGTGGGGTATTTTGACCACTGCTTGTGTGAGAGCAGTAATCCGACTCTCCAAACTGTTGCCAGCACTGGGTCTAAAAGAGTAGCATATTTATTACTGTATATCTTGAGTGCTTCACAATAATAAATACAATTAAATTGGGCATTAAAGTAGTAGTCCAGTCAAAAGCTACCTAAGCTTAAAACTACTCCCATCATCATTCTAAGCCATGGGTGCCCAACCAGTGGCCCGCGAAGCCATCTGATGTGGCCCGCGACCTCCTGCACTGGGATGGTGGTTTGGTAAGCCCAGATCGCAGGTTGCTGACCGGTCACCCCAGAGCATCAGTGTTGTCAATGAAGCCATAGACTTCTGTTATTACCTGTGGGTTTGATGCGCTTTCAGAAATTGCACCCCACCTGCAGGATATAATAGAAGTCTATGGCACAGTGCAGCTAACCTGCAGGAAAGCCACAGGTGCATGTGGTGCATCAGTGTGAAAGCAGCCTTAGGACCCAATCGGACCCTCCATTCACATTCACCTCTATGTCCATTTACCCCCACTTACCTCCGATCCGTCCCCTTCCGTTTGGGTGAATTGAATTGGAGGGCCCATAGAGTAGCGTGGGCCATGTCTGTATCCGTTCAGCATATGCAGCGTGGACACAGACCTGTCATCCACCCATTCCACTAGTTTTGGCCCACGACCTGTTACCAAGTCGCTTCAGTGGCCCTCGCTCTTCAAAAGGTTGGGCACCCCTGTTCTCTTTTTTTTTTTTTTTCTTTTTTTTTTATTTATACCACCTCAGCTTTTTACCAATTTCTAGAGACCCGCTCATGATTTGATGCTTCTTACGTCTCTATCTGAGGTTTGCATCATGTGTGGTATGTATTCTATACATTGTCTTTCTCTTTTTTTTTTTTTTTTTTTTTTTTTTATATTTCTTAAATATATAAATTTGTGTACATCTCAATATAGATACCGACCACCTGTGTGGGCGTCCGGGTCATGACCCCGCTGTTTTCCCCCCTGCGCCCCATATTGGCTGGTCGAAACTAGATTGGCCGATAACAAGAAGACACTTTTATGTATATTTTTTTTTTTTTTTTTTTTTTTTTTTTAATTATGCCCACCCTCCCTACCCCTCATGGCTCCCAGGAATCACCCGTTTGTCCCATAGTAAAAAAAAACAGAAAACAAGCCGAACAAGAAAGAAACAGGAAGAGGACTTAGCCTCAGCTTTTCGGCTGAAGATAAACTAGGGAAAGGAATAATAAAGTTAGGAAACGGCCAAAGAGAGCAAAAGATATATGTATCCCTCTTTAGAGTGACAGAGGGAGGGATGACCATATTTGCACGACCCTTACATATATCTAGTATCAATCAAACCCTAACTCTTTCTGCGTAGCTCCATGTTTTTTTATATTCCTTCCATTTACCCCATTTCTCCCTATGTTCACTATTTTTCTCTAAATACCTATCCTTTAGCTCTTCTAATCTATACGTTTCCTCCACCGCATCTATCCAACTCCAGATATGTGGGCTTTCCGTCTCCTGCCACTTCTTAGGTATTAGTCTCTTGGCTGCATTTAAAAGGTGGGGGAGTAGGGACTGCTTGTATTTTTTTACACCCTCTTGGCTGCCATGAAAGAGGACGACCCACGGGTCTTTCTTGATCTCCTCTCCCGTGATAATCTTTATTTGGCTCAGTATTGTGTCCCAATACGTTTGGATTTTAGGACATAGCCACCATAAATGGGCCATCGTACCTCTTTCTGGGCAGCCCCTCCAGCAGTTTGCGGTCTGACCTGCTTTAAATTTATTTGCTTTGTCCGGGGTGATATACCATCCCGAGAGGCACTTATAATTTGCTTCGGCTGTTCGTATATCTATTGCAGATGAGTGGGTTAATTGAGTGATCCTCTGAACAGTGTTAGTCCCCCTCGTGACCCCTAACTCTCTTTCCCATTTATCTATAAAGGGTGCTTCACCCTGAGTTCCTAACCTAACCAATAACCCATACAATTTGGTGATTGTGCCCTTAGAATTCTTAAATTTGCAAATTTTTTCGAGTGAAGTCAGCTCCCCCTCCGTCCGTAGAGGGCGGGGGAGGTGCCGCACAAAGTGAGTCAACTGGAGATAATGCCACCCATCCAGATTCCAATAGTCCGTTTTGGCCTTCAAATCTTCATAGGTCATTATCTCACCATTTTTAATAATATCCCCTAAGTGCACTGTGTCACTCCTAATCCAGTTTCCTCCTATCTTTTTTTCCCCAGGTGGGAAATAAGGACCCCTGTTCTAAGCCCTATGCTAACTACCATGCAGAAGGAAGATGCTTATACTTACCTAATCTAAGGCAGTCTAGTCTGGTCACATGATTGGGTCCCAGCGCTGGCTTCAGTGTTGGGGAGGGACAGCAGATAACAGATGCCCCATATTAAGTCTATGGGTGATGTCCTCACCAAGGCTCTGCAGCCATTGTTGCTGCCTCTCTTCTCCTGAAGCCAGCCGATGGGGAGTTTATGTGACCAGACAAGAGTGCCCTTAGTTTAGGTAAATATTCACATCTTTCCCTTACAAGGTAGTTGGCATAGGGCTTAGAATGTGAGTGGAAGTAGATTTAAAAGAGAATAATGGGTCACAGGGGTGCAAAAGGAACTGCGCTTCTGTGATCCATAGGAGAAGCTTTGGCTGTACTTGTCCTTTAGCCACTTCCCACCTGGCCTGTAGAAGAATGAGGTGTATTGGCTTTTCCTCTACACCCTGACAGGTGCACGTGGGTAGGCACCCACCACGTGGGTACCTACCGGAGCATGATGGGACGATGATGCCTATATAAATGGGATGCAAGGCGCGCTTCCATCATTGCAGCGACAAGAGGCGACGAGTCAACTTCGGAAGAAAGGAAGAGAAGACCCTGACGCCACAGAAGACCGCGCTGGCTGCCTGTTAGAAATTGAGCTAACACACAAACATAGCAGGCAGCCAGCGCTGAAGAAGAAGGCACCGGAGAGCTGCAGAAGAACCGGGGTTCGCCGAGTCAAGAGCGGAAGAGGGGAGAAGATGGAAGAAGCCCCCCAGAGTCCGGAGAAGCCCCCCGGAGAGCGGAGAAGACCCCCGGAGAGTGGAAGACCCCCGGAGAGCGGAAGAAGAATCCCCCGCTGGTAATTGAGCTAATAACGAAGACAGGGGGGGCATCCGGAGCAGAATAATAAAATATTTTAAAAAGCCTTGTGTTGTGTGTTTATTAACTTTTACTTTTTGCCTACAGGTGAATGGATAGGGGTACGATGTACCCCATATCCATTCACTTAGGGTGGGGGGGCCGGTATCTGGGGGCCCCCTTATTAAAGGGGACTCCCAGATTCCGATAAGCCTCCGCCCGCAGACCCCGACAACCAATGGCAAGGGTTGTCGGGAAGAGGTCCTGTCCTCATCAACATGGGGACAGGGTGCTCTGGGGTGGGGGGGCCCGTAGTGCGCCCCCCTGTCCCAGAGCACCCAACCCCCCCATGTTGAGGGCATGCGGCCTGGCACGGCTCAGGAGGGGGGGGGGGCGCTCGCTCGTCCCCACTCCCATTCCTGACCGGCCGGGTAGCGTGCTTTGGATACGGGTCTGGTATGGATTGTAGGGGGACCCCCTACGTCGATTTTTCGGCGTAGGGGGGTCTCCTTACAACCCATACCAGACCTAAGGGCCTGGTATGCTCCTGGGGGGTGAACCCATGCCGGTTTTTTCTTTGAAAATTGGCATGGAGTTCTCCCTCTCAGGAATGCATGCCGAGCGACGCTGTAATTTTATTTATTTTTTTCCCCGACGCAACTTTTTTAAGCCGTCGCGATCCTCAAAACTCGGCGTAACGTAACTTTGCGCATGCGCAGTACGGCCGGCGCGGGAGCGCGCCTCATTTAAATGGGACTCGCCCCATTTGAATAGGAACGCCTTGCGCCGGCGGAATTTTAGTTACACAGCCTGAAATTTCTAGATAAGTGCTTTGTGGATCAGGCACTTAGGTAGAAACTTTAAGGCAGTGTAACTTAAATGGGATTTTTTAAGTTATGCCAGGTTTTTGTGGATCTGGCCCAATGTGTATTGCCTGCATTAGACTTCCACTCCATCATCCATTATCATTCATCTTTCATCTGCTAATGCTTGCAAATATCAGAAACTAAAAAGGGGTAAACCCAAATATACATTCCTTTAGTATAATAAATAGAAACCTTAAAGTGTATCTTAATCCAAGAACAAAAATTGCAGCTTACCTGTCTGTAGGTGTGATGGCTGCATTAGCTTTCTTTTTCAATGTTTTCCTTTATTTCAACCAGGTAATCTTGCCAATAACACAAGTGTGTTAGGACTACATAACACTTTTAAAACTACATAAAATGTCCCTTTCTTCTCCACAACCAGGGGAGATGTTTTGTGATCCACGGAAATGGCATGGAACATAGCTAACTGATAACAGCCCAAAGGCAGAAACCACAGGATGTCATCAGCTCACACTAATTCTAGCTACATCTTATATAGCTACTTTTATGATGCACCTGTCCAACAGAAATGATAAAACACTTTGAATAGTATTATCGACTGAACAAAAGGAAGAAAATAAGAGGAATGTATTGCTAGATGCTTTAATGGCCTAGTGTGGAGTAGTGCAGTAATTTAGTCACACAATTGGAATGATCAAATTTCACAATGCAGTCTTTATAAGCAAATTTTGCTTGGAAAATTATACACTTACACCAGCTTCAGGGTGAGGGTGACATCACAATCTTTTGAATGGGATTCTTGTAACAATGAGGATTCCAATCTCATGAAAATGCTTCTGCATCCTTTAAGCTAGTGCATTGTTGGTTCACTTAACTTTTCCTTCAATTTCCCTTCTAAATGTTTTTTTTCTTTGTCTGAATTTCTAATTTCCTGTTTCTCCTCAGTAAGTTTGCCCCCATCATCCAAGCCGTTCTGGCTGGGGGTTAGTCAGTGTGCTTGCCCCCTCCTTTGGGACTACATCCCTGCGGGGAGATGCTGTGAACACTGGGAAAAGGTAAGTGAACCAACAATGCACTAGCTTAAAGGAACCTATTTAGAAAATTAAAAACTATCCTTTAAAACCCCTTTAAAAGCTATATAAACATAACATTGTATTGGTGAGAAACTTTTGGAATAAAATAAATGAGATATATCAGAAAGTGTCGCTAGTAGAGAGGAATTGTAGTACAGATATCTCACTGTTATCCCTCATGCCAGAATCAATAAAGAGTATTAAAATTGATATTCTACATCATATGTTAATGGCAGCGAGAACAATAATAGCCCCCAAATGGAAAGATAACAAAAGCCCACACATCATAGAATGGGTATGTGAAATGAACGAAATACAATATATGGAAAAACAAATAAGAGAAGAAGGATATATAAAGAATCAAATGTCAGAAATATGGCAAAAATGGGAAGAATTTCGTTCCTCGATAAGAATGAAAGAAAAGGGAAAAGACGATAGAGCAAAAGAAAAGGGGGAAAGGAAACTTTTTTTTTGGGGGGGGGGGGTGATAGGATGAATGTGTATGGAAAAAAGTAAGAAGAAGCTTTGAAATATTAAACAAGGTTCTATATTTTAGATAATGAGGGAACAAATGTATATTGTAATAAATCTTGTAAAGATGTAAACATTTTGTATAAAGAAAAAGACCAATAAAGAGAAACTGAAAAGCATTTGCAGGATCAACAAAAGGTTTTTTTTTTTTTTAAATTGTTTATTTATTGAATATTTCAAGAAAAAAAAAATAAAAGAAACATTGTACAGAATCAAAAAGAACTGTCAACAAAAAGGGATATATTCCCAATGAGAAAGAAATAATCATAACATGTCAGATGATCATCAAACAAATGGAATGCAACATGGTATGGAAAAGAAAAAGAAAAGTGCACAATAGGCTAAGCGTCATATGTTCACATGTTTCATCTAATCATTTCACTCCCAAACCTACGAGTTCAAAGTTACCTGTGCAATCTCAGAGTTATATTCAGAAGAATCCCATTTTTCCCAAATGGCGTCAAAGCTAGTTAAAGAATCTTCAATTACAGCTGTGAGGCGTTCCATTCTACGTATATCTATGATAGCTGTTAAAAATTGTGTAAAGGATGGAGGAACATTAGATAGCCAGCATTGTGGGATAGCCCGTTTAGCCGCTAATAGGATAAAGGCCATCAATTTCCTAAGGGGTTTAGGCGTCCTTGGGAGGGGTAATCCCAGGAGGAGATATAAGGGGTTTAAGGGGATAGGAATACCTAGAACTTTTTCCAGAAGGGCATGTACTTTGGACCAATAGGGTGTAATCATAGGACACTCCCAGAATATGTGATAGTGGGTACCTAAGTAAGAACCACATTTCCAACATTGTCCAGAAGGTGTCAGCTTCCTTGCCAATAAAAATTCTGGGGTCCTATACCAAAACATTAATATTTTATAGGCAGTTTCCTTCTGAGCTACACACCTAGATACCTTGGAAGTAGCCTCCCAAATACTCCTCCATTCGGGTAAAGAAATGGGTTTATTTAAAATATGGGACCATTTCCGCATGTATGAATGAGTTTGCTCCGTGATCTGAGGGGTATCATGCAGAATCTTATAAATGGTGGATATTAGGCGGGGTTCATAAGGTCCTCTGAAACACAACAATTCAAATTCCGTGGGCATAACTAAAGTAAGATGTGGGATTCTAGTGGAAATGAAATGTCTGATTTGTAAAAAGGAGTAGAAGAGAGTTTTCGGGATTTTGTATTTTGATTGCAGCTCAGAAAAAGTAAGAAATGTACGTGTCACTGGGTGTACTAGGTGGCGTAGCTGAAATACACCAGCTTTTGTCCAGGGTAACATGGCGTCGTATGATAAGCTGTCAGGAATTTCTGGGTTAAAGATAATGTTCACTAAAGGAGAGCATGGGGATGAGAGAGGGTATTTCACAGAGCATCTTTTCCAGATTGAAAGTGTAAACAGCATAGGGTTTAAACAGATTTTACGCAGCTGGGAGATGTACTTGTCAGAGGACGGCCACAACATGCAACAGGGGTGGGCAGGGACTGTAATGCTCATCTCTATCTCTGACCACCTATTAGGTGCACACCTGGACGTCCAGGAGGCTATAGCTCTCAAGTGTGTGGCATAATAATATTTGATTATGTCGGGCGCCCCCAAACCCCCACCATCGCGGGCTGCAAAAAGAACTGTGCTAGCTATTCTATGGGATGTGTTATTCCATATGAAATTCAAAAAGTTTCGTTGGAGTAATTTCAGTTGGGACATTGGGACCATCACTGGTAGGGTCTCAAAAAGGTAGAGGAGCTTAGGGACTACCGACATTTTGAGGACATTTATCCTCCCAAGAAGGGACAGGGGAAGCTTCGTCCAGGTCTTAAGCAACCTATTAATTTCCGTGAACAAAGGAGGAAAGTTAGCCTGAAAAAGTGAAAGGTAAGAGGGCGTTAGGTAAACTCCGAGGTATTTGAGCGATTGAGAACACCATCTGTATTTGAAGTTTCCTTTTAGGGTCGAGAGCGTTTCTGCCGATACATTCACAGGGAGGGCCTCAGTCTTGGTCGAGTTGATTTTGAAACCTGAAATACTGCCAAATTGATTTAGAGTGGTATGGAGCAAGGGGAGTGAAATATGGGGGTGGGTCAGTGTCAATAAGATGTCATCGGCAAACAGGGACAGTTTGTATTCCCTATGTCTCAACGTCACCCCCCCCCTTATATCTGGGTGAGAGCGAATGGCCGCAGCCAAGGGCTCTAGACTGAGGACAAAAAGTAGGGGAGATAAGGGACATCCCTGTCGAGTACCATTGCTCAGGGAAAATGGCGAGGAGACATAAGAAGCCAACTGGACCTGAGAGGTGGGTGTGGAATATAACGCTTTTAGAGCTTGCATAAAGGGACCATTGAAGCCGTATCTGGAAAGAATAGCGAACATAAATGACCAATTCAGGCGGTCAAAAGCCTTCTCGGCATCTAAACTGAGTATCACGGCAGGTTTCTTCGTCTTAGTTAGTAAGTCAATAAGGTCAATAGTACGCCTAGTGTTGTCTCCTGCATGTCTAGTGGGGACAAACCCTACCTGGTCCCTATGAATGAGTGAGGGAAGGAGTAGAGACAGTCTGTTAGCCAAAATTTTTGTAAATATTTTATAGTCAGAATTTAGGAGGGCGATGGGGCGATAGTTATCCGGTAGTGACGGATCTTTGTCCGGTTTCGGGATGACCGTTATAAAGGCGTGTAAAAATTGGGAGTGGAGGATCGTTCCAGACATCAGAGAGGCGAACAATTTAACCATATGGGGTGTCAGGATCGAAAGGAAGCTCTTATAGTAGGAGTAGGGTAACCCATCAGGACCGGGAGATTTGTGGGATGGGAGTTGATTCACGACCGCAGTGAGTTCTTCAACAGTGATAGGAGTATTTAGACCCGCGCGGTCTTCAGGAGAAATTGAAGGGAGTTTCAGAGATTCTATAAAGGCATTAAATTTTTCTTGAGTGAACTGAGGATTAGTGTCTACGGAAAGGCAATTATATAGTTTTTTGTAAAAGTCACCGAAGATTCGTGACATATTTTGGGGACAATATGTGGGGTTACCATCAGGCTGTAAGAGAAAGTCAGGGATAGAAGTTGTGGGTCTCGGTTTTAGTTTATGAACCAGCATCCTATGGGGTTTGTTAGCATAATCATAGAACTTTTGCTTGGACCAAAGTAAAGATTTAGCATGTTTAATCGAATCTAGAGACTTAATGCGATTACGTAACGAAATTACTGTCCTAAGACGTGTCACTGTGGGGAGAGTAAGCAAAAGTTTTTCTGCTTTGGATAGTTCAGCTAAAAGGGATTTCCTCTGACGTTCTCGATCACGTTTAAGACGGGAACCAGAGGAAATGCACTCCCCTCTGAAGAAAGCCTTATGGGCCTCCCACAGGGTGGACACTTCAGAGACCGAGCCCTCATTGAGTTCAAAGAATTCAGGCAGTTTCTGTTGTAGATGGAGGTGAACATCAGATGAGGTGAGAAGAGATTCATTAAGACGCCAATGACATTGTCTAGGCATAGGTTTGGCTAACAGGAGGTCCAATATTATGGGAGCGTGATCAGACCAAGTGATTGGGCTAATTTCCGAGTGGACCACATAAGTCAATAAGGGCGCTGAGACAACAAAAGGTTTATGACTCCACCTACTCCAGTGCTGAAGATGGATGTAAAGTAAATATACCCAGTAATTATATTTTATATCTTATCTTCACCTGAGTTTTAATTAACAGAGCAAATAAAATATTTTGACATTGGGGGTGGGGCAATAGGCAGTTAGTGGACCTTGCATTTTAGCGCAGGCTTCTCAGTAAAGATACCTATTGCCACAGAAGTATGGTAGTGCTGATACAGATTCCTCCATATCCCCAAGCACCAAAGCAGAGGTGTGCATGAAAATTGGGTATACATGAAACGGGATGGCTAGAAAAAGATTTATTTTTCAATAGGCAAATATTTTTAGCTGATTACAACTTTTATGCTACCCCAAATATTTGCACACCTGGTTTATCGTGTATCTGATCACTGACGTCTGAGTCTCCAAACCTAGATGCAATTACAGAATTCACACTGAGTGATAATGCATACAGGATTAAAGCAGAATGAGACAAACCATGTTTTTCTCACAGTGTAGGCCATAAAGAGCTATAAAGGGCTATAAAAAGTTAGCATTTTGTAGCTAAATTTAATTACTGCCTTTGCTTGTTTTATCTATAAAGAGCTGAAAATGCTTATGTAGAGATATTAAAACACGGAATGACTAGAACTCTCACTCTATACACATTATTATAGCAGGTAAATGTATGACAAGCAACTCCAGTAAAAAAATGTAATTGACTTTTTTGACATATTTAAATGGCCACTGTATGACCATATTTATTTGTGTGCAGCCAGTCGTTTTTACATTTCAGGCTTCCCCATTCTTTTCAACAGTTATACCATAAAACACAAAAAAACCTTTGACTTCAATTACTTCTCTGTGTTACAACCCACCTCTTCTGAGACATACTGTATCTGTAGTTTATTTTTCTGCCTAATGTTTATATATCTAGATATGGGCTGCCATACTGCTGTCCTAACAATCCTTGCTTACAAACTTCTGACAGGTCCTTAGAGAAAATGGTTCTAGTACGTATACCAAAAATAACTTTTATTTTTTTCTGCCCTTAAAAATAACCGTATCTCTACAGAGTTTTCTATGGTTCTAATATTTCGTTTTTTTTTTCTTTTACAAAGCCACTTTGTCAGGGAACCTCGCTGATCTCCTTCCGAAAATGTGAGCTACCAGGCCTGTTTCTGGATTCAGTACCTTCTAGTAACTGATAATGAAAGAATTATGCAGCCCAGAAAGTTATTCCCAAGGAAAGTTATTCCCAGCGGTCGTGGTGGGAGCTATTGTAAACTCAAGATTGGACTATGCAAATGCCCTTTACCTCGGACTCCCCAAGTACCAAATTGCTCGTCTACAAGTCGTTCAAAATATTCCAGATACCGAAAGCCAACTAGGAGTCCAAAGGAGAAAGGAGATTCGCGGTCCAAGGTCCCAGACTATGGAACGCTTTACCAACCAGCATTCGGTTGGAGGAGAACCACTTGACGTTCAGGAGAAAGATCAAGACTCATCTCTTTTGATACCAAAGGAGACAGGAACAACAAGCGCCCAGAGGCGATTAAGTTCGCATGTGCTGCGCTATATAAGTTTTCATTCATTCATTCAGAAAGTAAGAGTGAAACAAAAGCGCTTGATCGGCATGGCTGTCATATGTCAGTTATGCAAAATATATTAAAACAACTGGATCAGTATGCCAGCTTGGCAACATGCATTTTTTTTTGTAAAAGTTTTTATTTAGAGTAGAAGAGAAGAAACAATAACAAAAAGCTGAACAGGTGACACAGAAGTGCGGACGCAGCCACTGTTAAAAGCATACATGTGAAGATATGTCACTTCACAAAGTGGTACATAAGTTCTACATTGCCTAGTAAAACATTCAGTAGTGTCGGTATTCGATCTATTATTTATGAAACAATAAACGTATCAATTTTTTTTTAAAATATGAGTCATTAAAGAAAAATCAATGGAGAGCAGGTTCTTGACCTCTTATTTGTCTGTATTGGCGCTGAGTGCAGCTATGTTGATATAAGGTGTAGTAATCACAATCAAAATATATGGAGTTATCAAACTGAGGTGGGGAAGGGGGGTCACGGTTAAGAAATAGATAATAATAGAAGTCAAATTGTGATGTGTCATCTGGTAACGTGTTAACCCTGAAAGGGGGCAAAGGGAAGGGCATGTGGAAGTAAGGGGGGGACTCGGGTTCACCTATACATCTATACATCTCGCATTCCACTTAGGTCAGGACCTTTTTGTAATCGTCTGTGGTAGTGAAATGGACCCAGCATGACCATCTTTTTGTAAACTTGGCAGGAGTGTCTCTGGCAACATACATTTTTAGATTGTAAAGCAGGGGTGTCCAAACTTTTTTCAAAGAGGGCCAGATTTGACGAAGTGAACATGCTTGAGGGCCGACCATTTTGCTTGACATCCGTTAACTCAGTAAAATTCAGTCTAATTGTGTTAGTTCGAGCACCAATACACTGCCCAACAAGAATTCTCTTGCCTTTGTGGCTGTGTGTGGTGCAGAGATGAGCTTGGGCGTATTATTTGGATATACCGTATTTATCAGCATAAAACACACACCTTCACTTTAAAAAAGGAAGTTTCAGGAGGAAATATTACATTTTAAATAAAGAACTGTGAAGCAAAATAAGGATAAGTGCCCATCTGCAGTCTCACAAGTGCCATGAATGCAGCACCCACCGTATTGCAATGAATGCAGCACCCACCGTAATGCCATGAATGCAGCACCCACCGTATTGCCATGAATGCAGCACCCACCCCATTGCCATGAATGCAGCACTGACCCCATTGCCATGAATGCAGCACCCACCCCATTGCCATGAATGCAGCACCCACCCCATTGCCACAAATGCAGCACTCACTCCATTACCATGAATGCAGCACCCACCGTATTGCCATGAATGCAGTACCCACCATATTGCCATGAATCCAGCACCCACTGTATTGCCATGAATGCAGCACCCACTGTATTGTCATGAATGCAGCACCCACCCCATTGCCATGAATGCAGCACTGACCCCATTGCCATGAATGCAGCACCCACCCCATTGCCATGAATGCAGCACCCACCCCATTGCCACAAATGCAGCACTCACTCCATTACCATGAATGCAGCACCCACCGTATTGCCATGAATGCAGTACCCACCGTATTGCCATGAATCCAGCACCCACTGTATTGCCATGAATGCAGCACCCACTGTATTGTCATGAATGCAGCACCCACCATATTGCTATGAATGCAGCACCCACATTGCCAATAATGCAGCACCCACATTGCTAATAATGCAGCACCCACATTGCCATTAATGCAGCACTCACATTGCCAATAATGCAGCACCCACATTGCCATTAATGCAGCACCCACCTTGCCATTATTGCAGCACTCACATTGCCAATAATGCAGCACCAATATTCCCATTAATGCGGCACCCATATTGCTATTAATGCACCACCCACATTGCCATTAAGGCAGCACCCACATTGCAATTAAGGCAGCACCCACATTGCCAATAATGAAGCACCCATATTGCCATGAATGTAGCACCCATATTGCCATTAATGCAGCACCCACATTGCCAGTAATGCACCACCCACATTGCCATTAAGGCAGCACCCACATTGCAATTAAGGCAGCACCCATATTGCCATTAATGCAGCACCCACATTGCTATTAATGCACCACCCACATTGCCATTAATGCACCACCCACATTGCCATTAAGGCAGCACCCACATTGCAATTAAGGCAGCACCCACATTGCCAATAATGCAGCACCCACATTGCCAATAATGCAAACTCACCATTAAAGTCAGTGAAGCCTGATTCATGTCCATCTGTAGCCTGCAGAGGAGACAGAGAAGGGGCGGGACGAGCGCCAACATACAGGAGAAACTCCTGTGTTCTCAGCTGCCTCTTTAATTGAAAGTCCCACCTCCTGTGATGGGCAGAACAGTTGTCCAATGGCAGGGCAGGAGACGGGACTTCCTTTTACACAGGATGCCATGTAAACAGGAAATACTCCTGTATCCTGTACGGCACTCGTCCTGTCTCCTCAAAGGCAGCAAGTATGTATATCTTCTGTGGCCCCCGGCGCTCAGGGATTCGTTGGGGGCCACAAAAAAAATTACCAGGCCGGCCGTCCGAATGCCTGATGTAAAGGATGAAAATGGCAGCCTTCATATTCCTAATGACTACATGGTTTCTGCATTAAAATATATTTATGCTGAGAATAACCTGCTTGACTCCGTTCCTGACCCAGCTACACCTGACTCTTCTCTGGATTACCCTTGCCTGATCGTGTCTGCTGCTCATCCATGTTACTGACCTTGGCCTGGAATTTTTACCAAGTTTCTCCTTTCTTATCCTGTACTTCACTGCCAGCCAGTGTTAAATTTGTATTTTCGTTGACTAAATTAATACTATTTTAGTCGACTAAAATACTACTAAAACAATTCAGATGACTAAAATATGACTAAAACTAAAATGAAATTTTAGTCAAAAGACTAAAATACGACTAAAACTAAAATTGCATTTTAGTCAAAAAACTATGGCTGAAACTAAATTGTGTCTGTAGTGCATGTTCAAACCCTAACCATAAATAATAAGCATATTATTAGATTTACCCCATTAGTATTTCATGTATGACATGTTTGATGCTGTGAACAAGGCTCTTCTCCGAAACATGTTAGCAGCTACTCTGTACTTGATGATTATCGAATAAAGAATTTGAACTGATTCCAGAGCGTGGGTTCTTTCCATATATATATATATATATATATATATATATATATATATATATATATATATATATATATATATATATATATATATATATACTGTATTTATTGCTGTATAACTGTATAACACTCACTTTTTTACCCTGAAAATAGAGGGTAAACTGTGCCTGCGTGTTATACGCAGGGGGCTGTGGAAAGTTTTTTCCTGAAACTTCCCTCTTAAAGTTAGGGTGCGTGTTATACGCCTGTGCGTGTTATACGCCGATAAATACGGTACATATATATATATATATATATATATATATATATATACAGTGTGTGTGTATATATATATATATATACAGTATATAAAAAAATTGTCAGTTCTAAAGAAATAATGCATTACAATTTAACTAAACCCATTGGGCCGGATTCAGATAGAAGATACGACGGCGTATCTCCAGATACGCCATGGTATCTCTGAGTGCGGGTCGTCGTATCTATGCGCCTGATTCAAAGAATCAGTTACACATAGATTTCCCTGAGATCCGACCGGCGTAAGTGTCTTACACCGTCGTATCTTAGGCTGCATATTTACGCTGGCCGCTAGGTGGCGCTTCCGTATAGTTACGCGAGAAATATGCTAATTAGGTTTTTAAGCCGATTCAGAAACGTACGTCCCGCGGGCGAATTTTTTTACGTCGTTTTCGTTAGTATTTTTCTGGCGTAAAGTTACCCCTGCTATATGAGGTGTAGCTAATGTTAAGTATGGACGTCGTTCCTGCGCCGAGTTTTGAAAATTTTACGTCGTTTGCGTAAGTCGTTCGCGAACAGTGGTTCTTTTGAATCGTACTTGTGTACACTCGGCCCGGCAAGAAAATCTTGCCAGGAATCTCGTCAGGAAAAACATTTTTTTCCTAACGAGAATCCCGACCGTGTGTACAGGGCTTTAGTGGGCCCTGAGGACATTGTTTATGAGCACTGCCATACAGGCTCTCCTCACTTAACAACCCGGTTCCAACCGGGTCATTAAACGAATTGGCCGTTAAATGAGGACCCACAAGTAATCAATATTTTAGGCTTTCTTAACTACTGTACTGTACTGTATTGTGAAAAAAAAGGTCTAAACACAAAACTCCAGCTCAATAACGTTGTTTTAATTTCCATAAGTACAGTAAACAAAGAAAAATGTTGTACTGTACAATACAATGATGCATCGTTCGGGTGGGGAGAGTTGGTCCTAAGTCTGAGCAGTCGCTAAACAAGTAAGTCGTTAAACGAGGAGTATCTGTAATATGCATCTGTGTGCTTGATGTTTTTAAATGGCAGCTATGCCATCATTTCCAACTTTATGACTCGCCATATACCATGTTTGCTAAAACTGGGCCATGGATTTGCTACTGCAAATCTGAGGTGAATTTTAGCTGTATTTTGTGACATTGTGGCAGCAATTATCCTGGAACTCCAGGAAATACAAAGTCTCATATCTATGGCAGCAGCAAATACCCACCAGCTGATCATTTCAGCAGGAGAAACTTGTATAGTTGCCATTGCTGCTCCTGAGATAAGTCATCTCTGCTTATGTCTTCCTGCTCTTTCTTTATCCACTTTCTATTCATTTAAACATACACACAAGGATGCAATTAATGGGATTTATTTTTGTATTGCTGTCTGAATCCCTGTCGGAGATTCCCCTAAGGCCTAGTATACAATTGTGGTTGGGAGAAGGAGGTGGGGGGGGGGGTTAAATTGGCCCCGATTTCTGCCACCCCCAAACCCCCAAGCAAAAATGATCCTTTCGATTGTATGCAACCTATTCAAATGAATGAGAGAGACACACAGTCATCCCTGTACCATGTGCAGAGTTTTAGGGGTTAAAACAGGCTCTTGTCAAATGCCTTCACTGCCTGCCATATGTCCTCTGAAGAGTTATCCAATGTGAAATACTCCTCGGGCGGGGGTAAAGAGTAAATGAGGCCTTACTTTCTTATTAACAACGTCGGCTCATACAGATTGCAATTAAACCTAAAAAGGATTCAAACCTTGCTCCACTCTGGAAATATACATTTTGCCTGGGGTTACACTTAGCAAGACAAAAGCAATGTGCAAATGATAATAATACATTTCAACCATAATCATTTATCTCGCTGTCCTGACTAAAAGATAACAATTGGTTGCTATGGGTTACCAAACTTTTAGCATAACTACATTGTATAACCAAACTAAGTTTTTCTAAAAAAGCATAAAGAAAGTGCTTCCATTAGATTACAATTACCATCAGTGTTTCATAAGTCAATGTGAAAACACTGCTGTTGTTTTGATATCACATTGCTGGCATATTATTTAAATACATGTAAAAATCTGAAAGTTAAGTTGGCAGATGATCCAGTGTATTAGACTATTCTATGATACATTTGTCTGACTTGTGGATGCATTTATTTTATCTGTATTATTTATTGAATGCATCTGATGCCTGAATTATTCATAAGGAAAACAGACTATGCTGGGACCCCTGTACTGCTCCCTTGTAGCAGCTGCATGATCAGCTGCAGCTATTGTTTGCATCCTTCATTGAATACTAACCAATAACAATTGCGTGTCATAGCAACAAACTGGATACAATATGAAATTAGGTTTTGACACTAAACTACCTTTAGAAATGAAAAATATATTCAATTATCTATTCTTACCTGAAAAGTATTGCTCTCAGTCTCCTCCAAATCTCCATTTTTTTTTCTGAAAGCATAGACCCTGGAGAACAAAATGGTGGTAGATGCAATTGTTTATGTTACACAATATTTGCTATCAACTCTTTACCCCATGCATTTTTTTCAGGGAGAAATATGTTAAAATTACTTTTATTATACCCTTTTTTTTTAAATATAAAATATGGTTCTGTGTTAAGTAAATAGATACCAAACATATCAGGTCTTAAAATTGTGCATAAAATCTCAATAAACTCTAGTACCCAAAGCTGTCCAATGGCAATGCTTTAAAAGGCTTTACAGGTGATCAGTTTAACGTAATCCATGAAATCTAGCTCTAGATTTATTGGGCCAGATTCACAGAAGAAGTACGCCGGCGTATCTACTGATACACCGGCGTACTTTCAAATTTTCTGCATCGTATTTTTAGTTTGAATCCTCAAGATACGAGGGCTTCTGGCTTCGATCCGACAGGCGTACGCCTTCGGATCGTAGGCGCCCCCTGGGTGGAGTTTGCGTCGTTTTCCGCGTTGGGTATGCAAATTAGCTTTTTCCGTCAATCCACGAAGGTACGCGCGGCCGTCGCATTCTCTTACTTCGTTGCTAGTCGGCTTTTCCCGGCGTATAGTTAAAGCTGCTATTTTGGGGCGTATAGATAGACTTGCCATGTTAAAGTATGGCCGTCGTTCCCGCGTCGAATTTAAAATTTTTTTTGCATAAGTCGTCCGTGAATAGGAAAGGACGTAACTCATGTCGAAGTTCAAAAAATTACGTCGGTGCGACATCATTACGCTCAAAGCACGGCGGGAAGTTTCAAAACGGAGCATGCGCAGTTCATTTGGCGCGGGGACGCGCTTCATTTAAATGAATCACGCCCCTACCCGCCCAATTTGAAATACGCGCCGAGAAATACACTACGCCGCCATAACTTACGGCGCAAAATCTTCCTGGATTCGAAAATGCGCCAGGTAAGATACGGTGGTGTAGCGTATCTCTGATACGCTGTGCCAGGGCAATTCTCTGTGAATCTGGCCCATTGTTTTCACTCCAATTCTTGTGATCATACCTCATATGTGTGGAGCAGCAATTTATGTTTAGAGACATTTGAATGTGGGTTTGTACAAAGGGTAGGAGGGAGTGATTTATTTTAATGTTTTATTATTATTTTTATTTATTTTATACAGTATATATTGTTTACCCTTTTTTCTATTATATTATTTAAATGTATTGCTATCACAAGGGGGCTAACAAGCCCCCTTAGTGACCCCCCTTAGTGACAGCATTAGTCAGGTAACAGTTCCTCTTTAGACTCCACCATTTTTACCCTGCTCTCCTTTGCAGCTAATCATGCATGATCAAATCATAAAAAACATAATACCCAAAACTTTTCATCGTTTTTTCAACGGTTTAAAGACCTTTACAGGTCATCAGGACCAACTATGGCCCTAAAGTTACTGCTCTCGTACCTCTCATCCCAATACCTTACATGTGGGGCACAATTGATTTCACATGCACAGGCTCTCCCAAAACTGTGCTATTTTTATGGGGTGGGGTGATGGGGGTGCTTTAAAAAAATCATTATTCCTATTTATTATAAACAATTATTTTTTTATTTTTTTACTTTATTGCCATCACTTAATGAACTTTTTAGCCTTCCGTGTGATAGCATGGGCATATGACAGGTCCTCTTTATAGAGACAATAAGATTATATTAGACTCCCAATGTCTCCCTTTACTCCAATACAACTATTTCTACATCCTCTGCTATACTAGCCGAGGAATGACAACTGAGACCCCGGAATGTCTTCCAGGGTCAATAGTTGCAGGTACAAGGGAAGCAGTTTGCCATGGTCCTGAGATCCCCAGTTAAACACACTTCTTTGAGAACCCCACAAAAGTTATTGGGCATTTCTAGAGCCACCTGATCACTTCAATCGGAAAGCCCTTCACCGGCTCTTAAAGCCAATGTCAAGCTCACAGCTGTAGTAACAACTTGATTTAACCACTTGTCTACCATGACATTTATAAATGTACCTTGTAGACAAATGGTTAAAACAAAATTAAACACTTCTATCTTTTACAGCCAAGATAGCTTCCATCTTAGCCTTTGTTTGACCTGCAGTTGCCATAGTGCTGCACATGTGATCAGACTTGACACCAGCCATTTGATAGCAGACAAGCAACTGTGACTGTTATCATCCAAAACATGCCTAGACTATAACTCTTTGGGGAAATGATTAAACTGATAGGATTACTGTATTTCCATTTTGACAAGCAAATGTGGAAGAATTCATATTAAACTGGTGGGGGTAATTACAACAATCAGCTTTTTTTTTCAAATGGCTTAACAAGGCCTTGTTAGGTCTTTAAAGAAATTAGATCCTCAGGTCCCTGGAAGAGAATACAGTATATACACAGTCAAATGAAGGTACATCACTAGAGGTTGAAGGAGGCCTTATCTGCATTGTGGTATAGACTGTAATTGTTCTTTAGGTATGTGTTACTCTCAACCTATCATAGTATATGGTAAGGGTCTCCAAGCTTTCTAAACAAAGGGCCAGTTTATTGTCCTTCAGACTTTAGAGGGGTTGGATTGTGGCCAGCAGGAGTGGAAATGTTCCTGGCATCAGTGTAAACATCACCTCATTTGGTATTAGGTAGAGGGATAGTGTCACATTGTTGGTATCATTGGGAAGAATAGCTTCCGATTGTTGGTATCATTGGGAAAGAATAGTGCCTCATTGTTGGTGTCAGTGAAAGAAATGGTGCCCCTTTGTTGATGTCAGTTGACAAAATAGTGTCTCGTATTAATGGGATGAATATGCCCCAAGGCGGGATAAAGGCAAGCAGAGGGTTTGTAGACTGCAGTTTGGAGACCACTGGTATATCGCAGCTAACAGATTTTTCCGTATGACTCATCAACTTTAAGGAACCTATATGTAAGATGATATTGACTAGGGGCATAATAACTACAATGGCACACAATGTAGTTTTGCATAGCCACACAGGAGGCCAAATACTGATCATTCAGCAACAGCATTTGGTAAATTATTTTGGAGAGAAAAATACAGTTCCAGCACCTCTCTCAGCCTGCAGTGTTTTTGTTATAAAGTATTAGCCTTCATTTCCATGGACGTTTTTGGACATTTTTACAGCCACTTTTCTGAGCATTTTTTGCAGCTTAAAAACGGCTCTCCATGTTAGTCTATGGCCTCATGCCCACCATGACGTTTTTGAGCTGTAGATGGCTGAGCCGTTTTTAAGCTGCAAAAAAAAACAGGACCAGTGCGTTCTGAAGCTCCAGCGTTAGAGCTGTAAAAACGCCAGACGTTAAAAAACGCGCAAAAACGCTACCACTGCGTTTTTGAGCTCCAGCTCAAAAATAAAAAAATTAAAAAAAAAAATTAAAAAAATAAAACATGGACAGGCGTTTTTAAGCTGTAAAAAAGGCTAAAAAAGTGGCTGTAAAAACGTCCATGGAAATGAAGCCTTAGCATTGCTTAGAAAACAGGAATGCCTTTTTTTAAGAAAGGCATAAGGGAAACATTTGTCAATCTGAAGGCTACATCTAAATCAACCATTTATTTTATTGTTTTAAAATTTACAGATTGTAAAAATGTCACGTTATTTGGTCATATGCACATATGAGTCTACAAATCCAGCCACCTAATGGTCAAATGGATAAGGCAAATCTTTAAAAAAAAATACTTAGAAGAAAAAAAGAAATAATGTCTTGCTACTGTTTTGATTGTTTTTCCTTTGTAAAAAAAATGATCTACAAAAAAAGCACTTCAGGCTGGAGGGAAATTTTGCTCACTAATTGACTTAATCATATGATATTCTAAGTGAGTACTTAGTGAGAATTGCTCTTTGTCTCCCATTTTGCGATCTGCAGAGGAAAATATGTTATTATATGTCATTTTAATTATGCAATATATTTTGTTGTGCTATAGATTAAGTGAGACCACAGTAATAATTTCAGTTGCGATTTATAGATGTCTGTAACCCCTTCACTGCTGGTCCTGATGAAGTAGATTTATCTTTGAAACATGTTGACTGCAATTTGTTGCCTGTGAAATTGGACACTTACTATGAAAATGCAAATAAGATACTCATATAAAAAATATTTTTTGTGCAATTGAGAATCATTACTGATGTCAATATAACGTTTTTAAAAGTAAGGTGATCACTAAATATTTTTTTTATAAGTGTGTTCGATGTGTATTGCTTCCTGGTTGCTACTTTTAAAAGTCCCTTTGTTGTGAGGATTGAATTAATATAATTTGTTTTGGAATGGTAGCCCCCTAGGATCTACCATTGTGCCAACACTATCTTTATTCAAAAAAACTGGAGATTTGTTCATGTTCGCATATGATTAAAGTTCAATGCTGGGCATAAATGTTTTTTTATTATCTATAATTGTACTTTCTTACCTTGAAGAAATGTGGTGTTGCATGCATTAATAGTTACTTTGAACATGATATATCCATTTTTATTTTACAGCCCTTCTGGCCTGTGCCCTCTATCCTCCTTTCCACCAGTCTTGTAAATTGGGAGTTTTGCTATAGCAAACAGAAAACATTTACCTTACCACTCCCTTTAGTGGACAGAACTGGAAGTCTCAATCTCCCACCCATTACATATGTGACATCAGCCACAGCTCTTCCCCCAGCTCTGACTGTGAGTAAGCCACGTCCCCACCCTCATCTTAACCCCATCTCCACCTTCATCTCAACCGCAAGCTCCACCTGCACACCAAGGACACAACTTCCTGCATATCCCATTGCATTATGGGAAATGTAGTGCTGTTTCTCTGCATGAATGTGATGTGTGAGAGGACAGAAAGCAATCTTTCTGGCATATGGAAGTATACAAGAAAAGTAAGGCATTGTGATTTACAATTTGTCATCATTTTATTAAAGCCTGAGGAGAGCATATGTGCAAACTTAGTAGGATCCTGGAGTTGGGCTTTAAGAATTCCAAAAATCCAGCCACCTGATGGTCAAGAGGTTAAAGAATATCTGTAAAAAAACATGAAAACAAAATAAAATAATTACTACTTTTTAAATCATTTGCACCATTTTTATTGTTGTTCCTAAGTAAATTAAATCAAAATCAAATGAAAGAAAAACAAATAAAGTAAAATTACTGTCAAGCTGAATCACGACTTGGCAGTTGTAAGGAAGGAAGAGAGAATATAGAAGTAAAATATATTAGCGTCAGTGTCCTTGTAACAGTAAAAAGTACATAATGTTAAAAGCACATAGGACCATCTTAGTGCAATCATTACAACCGATCAAGGAAAGATATAAGACACATTATAAACGTAATTATACAAGTGAAGAAAAGTATTTTTTGAAAGTCAAACTAAATTCCTTTAACAAGATGGTTAATTAGATAAAAAGCATTAAAGAAATTTTGAAAGGCACTTGACACAAAATGTCTCAACAACACTTGTCATAAATGTTACCCATTGATTGATTTTATAAAATAACTTTCATATTGCATTGTAAAATTCTGGAAAAAAAAGTGAAAAAGCTCATATTTTTTAAACGAATATTCCACTCAAGACAAGGTAAAGTTAAACTTTTAAGTCATGTAAGCAAGTATTAAAAAAACATATTGGTCTGGATGCAAACATTATGATCCTTTCAAATAGGCCACATGTCTCTTTACTTGTTTTGTTACTAGCCACATTACAATTTTATTTTTAGGCAGAAAAATTGATTGGACAATACTCTACTGCTCGAGCTATAGGTTAGAACTTAAGACTTTAGAAAAGAAAACCAGGCTGCTGAGAATGGGTTAATTTGTAAATAGTAGATATTCGTCAATCACCTATTTGATCTGCAGAACCAGCCACATTACTATTTTCTTTTTAGGCAGAGATCTTATTGGAAAATACTCTACTGCTCGACCTATAGGTTAGAACGTAGGACTTTAGAAAGACTTTAATTTGTAAATAGTAGATATTCACCAATCACCTATTTGATCTGCAGAACCCAGTCTGATCTACTCTGTATTTTTTAACCACCCTCTATTAAAAAAAAACCTGCCCCCTTTTTAGTCACAAATAACAACACCATAGCACCCGATGTAGCAAGAGGACCATGAGTGTGTGGGCTACCTAATATGTTATTACCTGACAACTTTTGGGTACTTTAGGATGGAGGTCCAATGCCCTCCCCTGGTCTATTTCTCATTGGAACCAGACACTTTAGCATCATTAGTGGCAAATGGGAAATTAAAGAAAACTGGAAAATAATGTACAATTCACCTACCCATGGTGGGTACAGGCAGGGCCGATCCGCCCTATAGGCTCACTATGCAAGCCGCTTAGGGCCCTGCAAAGCTGCAAAGGGCCCCCCAAATTACTAGAGGCCCCGACTGGTGAAAAGTTATTTTCGCCCCCCTCACCCCGCTTCTCAAATTGCTGGCTGCATGGGATAAGAGATAAGAAGTCAGCACCCCCTGCTTGTAAATTTAATGTAAGATGTAATTTCTGACAGCAGAACACCCCCTCCCCCCTCTTCTCAACTTTCTTTAATGTGCCCCGCTTCTCATTTTTAATGTACCATGTCATTTTGCTTAGGGCCCCAGGGAGGTCAGGATCGGCACTGGGTACAGGTAGTTGCTACCCCCTATCCTGGTGATTGCAAAATAGTTCACTGGAATTTATGTATTAATATAGGAAGAAATTTAAAAAATAGCAATCAAGGATAAAAATTGGGAAACTACACCTACTCATTGACTTTGCCATGTCTTCATTCTGGAACTTCCAGCCACAAAATATATTAGAGTTTCCTTAGAGCTCTGTGACATAGGATTCAACACCTCTTTTATATGGTTTAATTAATTTATTGTCTTACTGGGTCACAGGAAACTTTGTAACAAACCTTGGGGTTGATTTAAAGTCAAATAGACTGTGAACTTTGCAAGTACAGTTGCTCCAGAGCTTAGTACAGTACATGAGGTAAAGCTTCACTTTACAAAGAATACCCAATCACATGCAAGGGAAAAAAATATGCATTTTTGCTTGCACATGATTGGATGATTTGATGACTTGCAGAGTGCACTTTCTTTTAGTAAATCAACCCTCATGTGTTCCTATTTTGCCAATGTCCCAGAATCTGAACATTTCCTTACTGAAAGAAATGAAAAATGGAAATGGCAAACAAACAAGTGTGTTGTGGCTAATAGCAATCCCATTTTCACTAACTGCCTTGCTGTGTGTAACTGACCTAAGAAAGTAATCCATTGTACCCCCTTATTAGTTATTGTACTAACAAGGACATATTATTGCTTCCTAATTAGGTCAATGACATAAGGAAATGTGAGGAAGCCACATGAATCTATTACACCTCATATAACTCAAAAATAGAGGGATTCTTATTTGTGATCTTCATGGCAATCAGCGAGCCCATGCATTTCTTGACTGAACTGCTACAGATCAGTAAACAGAATTTCATTCAGCTATTAAGTGGTGTACGTTTTTTGGGATTTCGCCATGACTGCATGTGAAAAACGTGGGTGTTTTGTTTTGTTTGTTTTTTACACATGGACATTTCTAATGACTGTTGTATTTCTGTTTAATGGTGGTTTCCCAATTGAGTTTGGTAGTCCATTATGAAAAGAGATATCTCAGTTTGCATCCAGGTTGTCAAAACCAGCATTGTAAATTGGCAACAAAGAATCTTTTTATTTTTTTACAACATTTAGTGATTTACTAAAACTGGAGTGTGCAAAATCTGGTGCAACTTTGCATAGAAACCGATCAGCTTCCATTTTTTTTATTTTTTTGGTCAAAGCTTAGTTGAATTGCTGAAGTTAGAAGCTGAAAGGCTACCATGCACAGCTGTGCCAGATGTTGCACTCTCCAGTTTTGGTTAACCAACCCCTTAATTTCATTTGGACATATTCATTTAGGTTCTCTAGGACAGGCTTCCCAACCACCGGGCCGTGGACCAGTGCCAGTCCATAAGCTGCGGGTGGCCAGGCCAGGCCGTGCCGCAGGCGAGCAAATCAGTACAACCTGCACTGCCACCCTCTGAGCACCAGGGAGCACTCACTCCCCTTCTACCACCACCACTCCTCTCTTCCCTCTCTGTGGTCATGAAGAAGAAGGGAAGAGAGGAGAGACGGCCAAGGACAGGAACTTGTAAAGCACTGGAGAGACCCAGGCTGCACCCCCTCCTGAGGAGACAGGCTGCAGCCAAAAAAAACATCTGGTGTCTTCATGCTTTTGCTCAGATCTTGTATTTATGGATCAGCCATGTTGGTGATTAAGTGGAAAAAGTCTGAACTCTCTCCTTGATCCTATTTTTTTTATCTAGGTGGTCATCATGGTGCCTCCCCTCCCTGCAAGCACTGTTACACTCTAGCAGACACTCATATTGTTTGCATGTAATATGTCCAGTCAAATATCTCTGCCCAGCAGACATGCTCATTGCTCTGATTTATTTCCTGGAAATATCACTCCTACCCCATGACTGTGCTCATGCTATAATGAATTGTCGGGTCCAGCAATACAGATAAAAGTCATTGAAAAAAATGGCATGGGTTCCCCCCCTCAGTCCATTACCAGGCCCTTTGGGTCTGGTATGAATATTAAGGGAAACCCCGAACCAAAATGAAAGTAGTTTTAAATGACTTTTTTTCTTTAGAAATGTCGTTTTGTGCAGGGACTGTTCTAAACAAAGAACAATGCACCACTTTACAGGCATAATATAGACTCCCCCAGGTATGAAATTTAAAGGAATATTTCACTTTTATTGTTTCACTTTAAGCATTATCAAAATCACTGCTCCCGAAAAAATATAATTTTTTAAAACTTTTTTTTGCATTGATACATGTCCCTTGGGGCAGGATCCAGGTCCCCAAACACTTTTTATGACAATAACTTGCATATAAGCCTTTACAATTAGCAATTTTGGCAGGACTCAACAATTCATTACAGCCGCAATCAGTTTTAAATTACTTTTTTTTCCTTTAGAAATGTCATTTTGTGCAGAGACTGTTCAAAACACAGGAAACATGTGCCACTTTACAGGCATACTATAGACACCCCCAGTTACGACATTTAAAGCGGATCTCCACCCTAAAGTGGAACTCCCGCTGATCGGAACCCTCCCCCCCTCCGGTGTCACATTTGACACCTTTCAGGGGGAGGGGGGTGCAGATACCTGTCTAAAGACAGGTATTTGCACCCACTTCCGGCCACACAGTCTCGGGTAAACTGTGGGCATGAGGTCACCTCCCGTTCCCCCCATTGTGTTCTGGGAACACTCGGCTCCCTGTACAGGGAGCCAATCGGCAGGCATAGCGCAACTCGCGCATGCGCCCTAGGGAACCAGGCAGTGAAGCCAGAGCGCTTCACTTCCTGGTCCCCCTTACCGAGGATGGCGGGGGGCAGCAGAGTGACGAGCGATCGCTCGTCCTCTGCTGCGGACAGCGCTGGACTCCAGGACAGGTAAGTGTCCTAATATTAAAAGTCAGCAGCTCCAGTATTTGCAGCTGCTGGCTTTTAATATTTATTTTTTCAGCGGACATCCGCTTTAAAGGAATATTTCACTTTTATTGTTTTACTTTAAGCATTATTAAAATCACTGCACCCGAAAAAACTTTTAAAACTTTTTTTTTTTTGATAGTCCCCAAACACTTTTTATGACAAGTGAACAGAGTATAAGTTCTGACCTGAATAGCAAACTCCATTGAAGTCTATGTGACCCAAACTTAAAAAATCCCCATTTTAAAGACTTATATGCAAGTTATTGCCCATAAAAAGGGTATGGGGGTCCGGGTACTGCCCTGCGGGGACATGTATCAATGCAAAATGCTTTTTAAAAAGATTATTTTTCAGGAGCAGTGATTTTAATGATGTTTACATAGTACCCCTACCCCTATCCATTCATCACAAAAGTGTAAAAATAAATAAAACAGGAGGAGTTTTTGACCATTCCTTTATTAAAAAAAAAAAAAAAACAGTGTCCCCCAATGTAAATCAATTATCAAACACAACGACGACACCACCCTTAGACCCCAAAAGAAAAGCTCCACCATCAACTAAGGCAAACCACTGAATGCCTGGCTTGCCATTTGACAGTTCTTATATAGGTAAGGGCGGGGCCACCTGGCGATGTCATCTGGTGGCACTGCCCCCTTGTGACATCACCAAAACAGTATGCAGCGGTGGGTGATGTCACAATGGGTGGTGGTGCCATCAGGTAATGTCGCCAGGTGGCTCTGCCCCTTACCTATATAAGAACTGTTAAATAGCAAACCAAACATTCCGGGTGTGCAGCGTCCTTGTGGCGCTGCATTTCCAGCTTTGTGATCAACATCCGCCAGCACATCTGGGGTTGTCTTGGTTAGCGCTTCTCATTGGGTGGCTTGGCTGCTTGTTCGGTGGCACCTCCCTTCCCCCCTTTGTGCCCCGGAATGACATTGGGGGTTGGGCTGTGGTAGTGCTCACTATATGAGCCTCTCCCCTTGTTGGGTCTCACACATAGAACTAGTCACACCATTTCCCATCATGGAACATCATGTACCATGGCATCCTTGCTCTCATTCATTTTGCAACAGGTATTCATTTATATATATTTTTTTCACTTTTCACATATCACTTGGCCTTTCCTTATTCGTTTCCCCTTTTGCTTCTATTTATTTGTCTCCTTTTTCTTGTTTTTTCCTTCTCTCCTTTATTCTGCACTTTATTCTCTCACTCCGCTCAACATTTTCCAACACATTTTTCATATCACTTTTATACAGTTTTTGTCACATTTTTTCACAGAGGTCCCCCAATTTTGGGTCACCCCATTCAGCTCACACCTGTGTCACTTCATATATTTTGACCCTCTCGGGGGGGTTGCTTGGGCTGGCTGTTGTCACCATGTTATGCCCCCTCAGCTCCCGGTTGAGACGTTCTTGGCCGGTCATTGGTTTGCATGGCCGCACCACCATTGTGCAGATGTATATGTAAGTTTGAGGTCTAAATGTATATATGGGGGGGTCTCTCATATCCTATATTTGCCCACATGCTCCCAAATTCTGTAGATCATTAAATAATGACTGTCCTTCTTATTTATAGATGATCACTACGGTTTTGCTCCTGATGAGTGGCTAAGAGGCCCCGAAATACGTAGAGCTAATAACTACCAATAAGTGTATATACTCATCAACATTTCATGGACGTTCCTTTTAACTTATTTTATCCCTTTTCATCTCCATTAAGTGACACTTCAGTAGGTCATTAATCTGCATAGGTATCAACTGTAATGTGTGTAAATATGCATCAACTACTTCATGTATTTGTAAATATATGACATTTCCTTGTTGGAATGTTAATTAATGTGCAATATTTGGTTCTAATGTAATGTAAAAAATATTGATATATAGCAAAATGCATACAATTTAAATATGAAATTATATGACAATTTAAAACAAAGGCTGTCTTTTATCCAACTTATCCATTTGCTTCCATGTGCTTCATATAAGGTCCCGCCTCTTGTCCTCCTTTTTAAATATTGAACCGGGATGGAGGAGGGGACCTGAACAGCCTCTTGAACCTCATTTAAAGTCCCAAAAAAAACTTTCTTTCTCTTCTTGTCATGAGGCCTCCATGTTGAGGGCATGTGTCCAGGTATGGTTCAGGAGGGGGGCACTCACTCCCCTCCCCCTTTCTTGTATGCTTAGATAAGGGTCTGGTATGGATTTTGGGGGAGGACTCCATGACATTTTCTTTATTTTAGCATGAGTTTCCCCTTAAAATTCACCCCCCCCCCCCGATCCATACCAGGCCCTTCATCATTCCGACCAGAATCAGATGAAGTGGTTAGAAATGATTGCTGTTGAAACCCTTCCACTTTTGGCTGCAGTGCCTGGGGGGTGGCCAGGGCCGGTACAAGGGGTGGGCGGAAGGGACGGGTGCCCTGAGCGGAGTGTGGGAGGGGGCGGGTTGTTAGCAGGCAGAAGAGTATCCCTATGCTCCATGTTGCCGCTCCAGCCTGCATCAAAAGAGAGTGGAGGACGCGCCCTTCCTGATTGCTGAACTCCTCTTTGAGGCAGCAGTCACGCCCCTTTTTGAGCTACTGTTAGTGTGGCTGGCTGAGTCACAGTAAGAGCTCCACTACAGGTGGGCGGAGCAGGAAGAGATGAGTACACTGCAGACCCCATTACTCCTTCCTGATCACCATATACAGCAGCTCTCATTGGGGAAGTAAGAAGATCTTAGATAATAGATGTCAGAGTGCATGTGAGTCCCGACCTTCTCTGCCTTCCACCTTGTACTGTACTGTACTATGCTGTGCTTTAAACATGTAACTGTAAGCTGCGCTGTAACTTTCTTGATTAGGTTAGGAATATACTGGGACTTCTGAGGTGATACATAGATGTATTCCTCATATACATTGTTTTTAATATATATATATATATATATATATATATATATATATATATATATATATATATATATATATATATATATATATAATGTGTGTGTATATGTACATATATGTACCACCACAGAAGTCCCAGTATATTCCTAACCTATAAAAAAAAATCTGAACATGAGCATCAATAAATGTGATTGCATAATGGAGCCAACTCCAGAAAAGTAAACAAAAGTCTATCCTTTCAGTGTACGTGTTTGGGGGAGGGGGGAGAAACAGAGGTATGGGCACAAAGCTTTAGGCTGGATTCACACCTATGCATGTTTTGAGCTTTTTGCATTTTGCACTACAGAACGTGTTCCATAGGAAACCATGGTAAATGGACTGTAGTGCAAATCTGCAAAATGCAAAAAGCACTACTGAAATAGAGGTTCTCTGGCCCAATTCCAGAGAATAAACCCATTCTGCCGTTGACCCAAATCATAATAGTGAAACACGCAGACCAGAGAGAGAAACAGTCTACATCCTTCACCTTTCCCAACGTTCAGCCAGAGAGAGGGGGCTGGACTTTTAATTGGTCTTTTATAAACAGAATGACATCATACACATAAGCATACTCATAGGTCAGTTCATATAAGGGTGGTTTCTTCTTGCAAGTCCATTTTTGGGCACAAACAGCCTCGTGTCATACAGGCATGAAAGTTCCTTATGAAATGTCCAGAAACAGGGTCCCATCCCCAATCTTACAGGGGTTTAGCCATATTTGGTCCTTCGATGGAAGAAGGGGGAGGAGGGATGACAGCTGTTCTTGGCATACTACACACGTTTCAAAAGTCTTTGGGCGCCATCTTTGTTTCTTCGGTGGAGGGAGTTTAGGAGTGCAGTAGAAGGGGCCAGCTGTCTTCACTTAATCATTTCCTGAAGGTTCCTTTAACTCTATAATGTCTTTTAAGGAAAGTAACAGCACTGTAGTATATTTTCACACATACATATGTAACATTTGATTAGCTCAGGAGGAAAGTTATCATAACACAAAAAAATTATTTTAGTAACTTCCATCACACTACAAATTCCATAGGTGTGAATCCAGCCATAGGCAGTGTGTCCAGGAGCCTTAAACTGCACCCATGATCTACTAAACACAGATGAAACACTTTGCAGGTTCCCGTTTAAATAAAAATAATATATGTAATATATGCACATTTTTTACTGGCAAACATGTGTGCATTTTTTTTTTATTATTATTATTATTATTATTATTATTATTATTAAAGGTGAACTTAGCCTTCAAGTATTTATACCTTAATCCTCTGCCTCTGGAATAAATGAGCATTTAACCCATGCAGTATGGGGGCCCTACTGCAAGGGTGGATATTTTTTCATGTCACTTGGGTCAGGCAGGTGGCTATATATATGTGAGTGTTTGTATGTGTGTGTGTCTGTATAAACTATAGGTGTGAAATGCCTCTTAGGCCCCTTTCACATTGAGGAGTTTTTCAGGCGGTACAGCGCTAAAAATAGCGTTGCTATCCCACCTGAAAAACTCCTTCACTGCAGACTCAATGTGAAAGCCCGAGGGCTTTCACACTGAGGCGATGCGCTGGCGGGAGACAAAAAAATCTCCTGTCAGCAGCATCTTTGGAGCGGTGAGAGGAGCGGCATGTATACCGCTCCTTCACCGCTCCTTCCCATTGAAAACAATGGGATACTGTGGCAATACCGCCCGCAATGCGCAATTAACCCTTTATCGGCCGCTAGCGGGGGTTAATACCGCACTGCTAGCGGCTGATTCCCGCGGCAATCCCGGCGGTATAGCGCCGCTATATTTAGCGGCGTTATACCGCCACCGCGGCTCCCGCCCCAGTCTGAAAGGGGCCTTAGGGGGTACTGCTGGGCACTAGGGTGTATATACTCCTGGTCTCTTCTCTGTAGTTTACCCACTCCTGACTTCTGCACATTGTATATTACATACACCTTCCCTCTGCACTCCGTATTTTATCCGCTCCTGACTGCTGCACTCTGTACATTATTTTTGCTCCTGACCCTTGCACTTTGTAATTTATCTACACCTGACCTCTGCACGCTATACATATGTATAACAATCAGGTGTGGGAAAGATGATTGGTTATGCATACAAAGAGGGGGGCGCACCTTGGAATGTTCGCCCCGGGCGGTTTATGATCTTGTTCCAGCACTGGGGGTGGCTAACATTTCCTTATTTTATTGAAAAATAAATATTTTATTGTTATCTGTAAACACATTGAAGTCATTCTCTTTAATGGAGCCATAGACCACAGAAAAACCTGAGAGGGGATCTATCTCTTTCCCACTCTGTCCAAAAATATAAAATAAAGTTTTGACTTAGGTTTGATTTTAAAGTGGACCATGATCTAGAAAAAAGTTAGAATGTATACTTACCTTGGCTTTTGCCTGTGGTGTCATGGCGAGGATGATAATATGATTCTTTTGGTGAGAAACTGAGAATGAGGAGAATTCCAGATATCATGAGAAAATCTTGTATTTCATGAGATTTCGGGGTACTGATTGTTCCCCAAGAATCTTGCCCAAGGAATAGAGATTTCCCTCCTGCAATGCGGAGCACGTTGATTAGGAAAAAAAAAAATTCTGCCACATGGGCACGTTTTTTGTACTACTATGATACAGCGAGATATAAAGGAAAGGGGGCCCTGACATAATCAGCTCCTCTTTTTCAAGGTCTGCTATTATCTGTTTTGCATATAGTAGCAGGGTGAGATTCTTCCACAGCAATGTGAGATCCTGATGTACACCTACAGGATTCATTTATCTACAGTCATTTAAGCTATAGTTACAATCTGTGAAGCAGCAGTTACCTTCTCAAATCCACAACTGTCAATTCCCTTATCCTTCTTACCAAGCAAATGACATGAAAAAAAAAAAAATTCCCTTCTCAGACTCCATTCATACACTGCTATAACTGACAAAAAAGAACATTGTTTAATACGAAAAGCAAGCAAAATTAGATAACTTCCAGATGTATAAATAAGCAGATATAAAGAGATATATATATAATGGATAGATAGATAGATAGATAGATAGATAGATAGATAGATAGATAGATAGATAGATAGATAGATAGATAGATAGATAGATAGGTAGATAGATAGATAGATAGATAGATAGATAGATAGATAGATAGATAGATAGATAGATAGATAGATAGATAGAATATAGACAATAGATAGATGAATAGATAGATAGATAGACAGATAGATAGATAGATAGATAGATAGATAGATATAATTTGAAGATCAATAGATAGATAGATAGATAGATAGATAGATAGATAGATAGATAGATAGATAGATAGATAGATAGATAGATAGATAGATAGATAGATTATAGAAAATATACAGATAGATAGATAGATAGATAGATAGATAGATAGATAGATAGATAGATAGATAGATAGATAGATAGATAGATAGATAGATTTGAATACAGAAGATAGGCTGGGCATACATTATACAATTTTCTTCTACAACTTTCCTTTAGATTTACCAAAACCATATAATAATAGGTCAAACCTAAACACGTTCAAAGAACATGAACAAGAACATTGTATAATGTATGGCCAGAGATAGTTAGATAGATAGAATAGCTAGATAGATTGATAGAATAGATAGATAGATAGATAGATAGATAGATAGATAGATAGATAGATAGATAGATAGATAGATAGATAGATAGATAGATAGATAGATAGATACAATTGAATATAGAAAATATACAGATAGATAAAATTGAATACAGAAGAGAGATAGATAGAATTGAATATAGAAAATATAATAGATAGAATTGAATATGGAAGAAAGATAGATAGATAGATAGATAGATAGATAGATAGATAGATAGATAGAATTGAATATAGAAAATATACAGATACAATTGAATAAAGAAGATAGATTTTGAGAAAGAAAGAAAGAAAGAAAGAAAGAAAGAAAGAAAGAAAGAAAGAAAGAAAGAAAGAAAGAAAGAAAGAAAGAGAAAGAAAGTTATAGAGAAAGACGACATGAGAAGAATGAAAGGCAGAGATATGAGGAAAGATGAAAAGATGACTGTATTTAAAGGCAGTTCTTGAGAAACCTAGAAAACACCCGATGAATACATATGGATAATTGCGCCGTTGTGAAATGGTCCTGCTCTTAACACCTCTCCTACTAAATGTGCCTGCAGAGATGATACCTTGTGAAGGATTAAAGTGTGTGGGTATGGCCCCTGAAGGTGGATTCTAATTGAAATATCTATGTTTGTTGTCGCTGCCCCCTGCTTGTCTGATATGTGAACACAGCATGGCTGCTTCACTTCATGTCAAGATCGTTAGGACGGCTGAGCGTTTGCAGCAAGGAAAACACTGTTGAAGATCCAAACCTCCATTTTACCTCCTATTTCTTGCAAAAACAGAGAGAAAAAGCCTCCTGTTTCCAAGCTCTGTGCACACAGTGTAATAATAAGAGGATTTAGAGTTAGATTGCTTTCAAGTCATTTAAACCACTGCAAGCAGTCAGTTATCCATGCGTAGATAGGTTAACAAACCGTTTTCTTATCACAGGGCATAAAGAACAGCAATTGCATTATCTTATTTGTGGTAATGAATTCACAGAACATTTGCCAGCCTTTGTAATTCCAAGGAAAAAATGATAATGGCATATAAAGCAGCATGGGTGGGTCATTTTAGGCTAACTTTTTTTAAGCACAGTGCAAACCAAATTCAGTACAACGTAGTTGCAGAACTCTGATCTTAAGTGCACACAAAGGCAGAGCAAACTTTAAGGGCCCATTCACTGTGTTTAAAATGCACTGCAGTTGCGTTCTGTTAAATCGGAGTTCACCCCAAAAATGGAACTTCCCCTTTTCGGAACCCTCCCCCCCTCCGGTGTCACATTTGGCACCTTTCGGGGGGGGGGGGGGCAGATACCTATGTAATCCAGGTATTTTCTCCCGCTTCCAGGCATAGATGGCTGCAGTATCCACGGCGATCTATGCCATGTCTGGCCTCTCTCCTCCGCCCCCCTCTCTGTCTTCTGAGAGACACACAGGTCCCAGAAAACAGCAGGGACCAGTGGGATCGCGCAGCGCGACTGGCACATGCACATTAGGGAACCAGGCTGTAAAGCCGCAAGGCTTCACTTCCTGATTCCCTTAGCGAAGATGGCGGTGCCTCCACCCGAGAGCCAATGGACAGATCGGCTTCAGGTGCCGATATTGCAGGTACCCTGGACAGGTAAGTGTCCATATTTGAAAAGTCAGCAGCTGCAGTATTTGTAGCTGCTGACTTTAAAAAAAAATTGGTGGAACTTCGCTTTAAGTTAACGACACCCCCCAAAAAGCTTCCTCACGTCTCACCTACCCTGTCCGGCTCCAGTACTTCCCAGCAGTGAAGGTGGCTCTGTCTGTTTCTATCACTTGCAGGGAGATCATTGGTTGGCATCTGTGCACCCCAGCACAGATTGGGTTCATAGTACAGCTTACCATGCGATGCCCTATCCCACATTGCACCTGCATCTGCATCTCCCTTGTCCCCACCATGAGTGCAGGACAGGTAGGGATCTGTGAGAGTGGCTAAGAGGAAAGCTATCCTTGTTAACACAGAAGGCTTCTGTGTTTACAAGTGACATTGGTGTGTGAAGGGTGAGAGCTGGATGTGGCAGAATGGAGTTCCACCACGTTCTCGCTGTAAAATAATCCCTGGGTGCGTGGGTCACATGATATAGCCTGACAGGCCTGATTCCTTCCACAGGGCTTGTGTTTGACACATGTGGTCTAAGTGATCTGAGCTGAAGTTAAGCCCTTTCTGTCCATTTAGATAGTGCAGCATGGCTTACGTATGTGCAGTGGGGAGCAGGCTGTGAAGCTGTAAGGGCTTCCCAAAGCTAACATTGAAGGAAAGCACTGGAATAGAAGACCGTTGAAGAACTGGCCCGGGTGAGGACTGCATTGGATCCCTGGACTGGCAAGTTTCTGTTTATTAGAAATCAGTATCTGCAGTTTTTGTAGCTGCTGACTAGAAACCTGACTGTAGCTCCTCTTTAAGATTTGTTTTACCCTCTGTCATGAAGGTGTTAAGGATCATCCTAAATTCCTAGAAGATGGTGAATGGATCTTTACAAGTGAAAGATGGTGGGGTTGATTTACTAATAGTGAGCTGTGTTTCCTTCAATCATCCAGTCATATGCAAGCAAAATTCTTTTTTTTCTGTTTCACATATCTTTCTCCAGAGACAGAATGTCTGAAAGGAAACAGTTTCTGCTTTGCCATCCTTACTGGCAAACGTGTATATTTTAATAAACTGTCTCTCTACTTTTTGTTACATATGCCAATCCCCACTGTCTCTGAGGGAAAGAGGAGCGCCGCCGACATAGACCGAGCCGAGTGTACTGTGTACTCGGCTAGGCTCGGCTCTGCTCGCAGTCATGCCCAGTACTGCCTCCTTGCCTTTACGTCCCGTCATTGGAGCGGTGTTGTGTCCATCATAGGAGTCGGGGCGGGACTGAATACACAGGACATCCGGCTCAGTGTATCTCGGCAGCGCTAAATTTAAAAACACATCATGCTGCAATTTTGGGCAAGGTGCAGATGGACACTTATAAGGCTGCAGATGGACGCTGTGCAAGCCTGCAAATGGACGCTGTGCAAGCCTGCAGATGGACGCTGTGCAAGCCTGCAGATGGGCGCTGTGCAAGCCTGCAGATGGACGCTGTGCAAGGCTGCAGATGGATGCTGTGCAAGGCTGCAGATGGATGCTGGGCAAGGCTGCAGATGGATGCTGTGCAAGGCTGCAGATGGACGCTGTGCAAGGCTGCAGATAAATGCTGGGCAAGGCTGCAGATGGATGCTGTGCAAGGCTGCAGATGGACGCTGTGCAAGGCTGCAGATAAATGCTGGGCAAGGCTGCAGATGGATGCTGTGCAAGGCTGCAGATGGATGCTGGGCAAGGCTGCAGATGGATGCTGTGCAAGGCTGCAAATGACACTTTGCTACAATGTAAAGTAGTGAGTGTGCAGCTTGTATAACAGTGTAAATTTGCTGTCCCCTCAAAATATCTCAACACACAGCCATTAATGTCTAAACTGCTGGCAACAAAAGTGAGTACACCCCTAAGTGAAAATGTCCAAATTGGGGCAAAAGTGGCAATATTGTGTGTGGCCACCATTATTTTCCAGCACTGCCTTAACCCTCTTGGGTATGGAGTTCTCCATGAGCTTCACAGGTTGCCGCTGGAGTCCTCTCTTAACACCTCACCTTTTTTCAACACATACAGGGGAGCTACCCAGGTCTAATTTAGGGGCAATTAAAGAATTATCACCAGTTATCAAATTAAGAAACTGGCAGAATTTAAGGTCAACTCTGAGCTGGCGTACAAACGTATAATGGTGGGAAACTGTCATGTACAGTATGTGATAGTTTCCTGCACAGAGCCCTAACCCCATTCATGGAGATAACCCGGGCCAAAAGCATGTAAACCACAGGATATAGGTGATGTCATTACCCAAATATTGTAATATTTGGGAATTGACTTGTCACTAGGTGCGCTGAGCCTGATGGGGAACTAAAAGACTAGTTCTGCATCCAGCCCATTTTATTTTTGATTGACAGCACACAGTAGTAGGTTGATTTAGATCGAAAGTAAAGCTGACCTGATGGGGAATCAAGAGAATATTTCCCCATCAAGTCAGCTTTACTTTTTATCTAAATCCACCTACTGTTCACCCCTAGTACCCCTAGAACCCCTTGGTCATATGCCTGTCAGCAGGGCTTTTTTTCAGGGGGAACTTGGGCGAACTCAGTTCCACCACCTTTGGCTCAGACCCTTTGGTGCCTGCTCACCACAATCACTTGTAAACACCGAAGTCTGGTTTCTGTGTTTACAAGTGACAGCATTGTAACCCCCTGAACTCTGCACTCTGTATGTAATGCAATTTTGGTATTTAATGCCCCTTTAAGACCCTTCTACTGTTTGTGAAATCTGAACGGGTCGTGATTGAGTTCCTGCACCTATTTTCTGAGAAAAAAAGCTCTGCCTGTCAGTGTGAAGGGTGCAATGGTCAGGAAGAGAGGGTAGGAGTGCACTGAGTGTCCAGAGAAGTGCATGAATCTGACACATGTTATGCACTGATGGAATTTTATCCCAAACCGCTAAAGTTTTCTTTTAAGCACATTCCTCCAACTTATGGCACAGGGATTCTACTGACCAGATTCTGCAATGATCCCTATTTTTCATATATTAATATTTTGATTATTAACTACTTGCCGACCGCGCACCGTCATAATACGGCGGCAGGTCGGCTCTCCCAGGCGAGAGCCCGTAGCTATACGTCCTGCGCGTGAACGGCGATGGGGCGCGCGCGCGCGCCCCCCCGCCGTTCCCGATGATCAGATTTGTTTCAGAACTGATCAATCACCAGGTCCAGGCCAATAAAATCTGGCCTGGACCTGGTGATCACACTAACCAATGGTTGTCTTCCCCTGGCAATGTTTTGTAAACATTGGCAGGGGAAGTACTGCTCTCTCCCTCATGTTGGTCTTTCCGTTCCAGACCGAGAGGGAGAGAGCATCTGAAACGTGAGTTGCACAACACTACTCTAACACCAGGTCACATAGGCACACATTTAACCCCCTGATCACCCCCTGATCACCCCCCAAATTAACCCATTCACTGCCTGTCACTGTGTCACCCAGTACAGCGATCAGATTTTTTTTTGATCGCTGTACTAGTGTCATTAGTGACAAAAATAAGTGTTTAGGTAATCAGTCTTAGGCCATAAAAAGTCTAGGGACCCCCCCTAACCCCCCCCCAATAAAGGTTTAACCCCCCCCTTAACCCCCTTTAACCCCCTTCATTACCCCCTGTCACCAGTGATCACAGTATAAGTGTCACAGGTGACGCAGTTTAGTTTGTTTATTTTCTATAGCATCATTAAATAAAGTTTTAACCCCCTGATCGCCCGGCGTGTGATAAAAGTTTGGTTTTAGCGCCAGATAGGGTCTGCGTCGCCCCAGGCAGCGTCAGATTAGTGCCAGTAGCGCTAACACCCACGCACGCACCATACGCCTCCCTTTAGTGGTATAGTATCTGATCGGATCGATACCTGATCTGATCAGATCTATACTAGCGTCCCCTGCAGTTTAGGGTTCCCAAAAACGCATTGTTAGCGGGATCAGCCCAGATACCTGCTAGCACCTGCGTTTAGCCCCTTCGCCCAGCCCAACCCACCGAAGTGCAGTATCGATCGATCGATCACTGACACAAAACACAAAAACACATAACTGCAGCGTTCGCAGAGTCAGGCCTGATCTCTGCGATCGCTAACAGTTTTTTTGGTAGCGCTTGACTCAGTCGCTAACAGGTCAGGTGCTTTTTTGCCTGTGAATCTCACCACTGTACCCCTAAATTTAGAGCCCAAAATGGCAAATCGATGGTACAGTGATGAAGAGGCCTACTTGTTTATGAGCCTGACAGATAGTGATGAGGAGGTCACGCATCTGTCAAATTCTTGCTCAGAATACGATCCTGTAGACGACAGTGGCTCCCTGACAGATAGCTCTGACGACGGAGTTGTGGTCCCTGCTAGGGTCAGGCGTACCAGACCCTGATCTTCTGCTGTCGCTGAGGTGCAAGAACCGCAGGGCTCTCGTATGGAGGAGAGAAGTACTAGCGCCGCTATTCCTTCTGGTGAACTGGCAAGCACCAGCGGCCTAGTACATCCTGGTCATATATCCAGCACTGCAGTAACACTTGGTGACGTGGCGAGTCCCATAAGTGCAGTTCAAGCTGGAGAGGTGGCAAGCACGAGTAGTGTCCCGCTGCCACCAAGAAGAAGACGACAAAGACAGGCCCGTCCCCATAGTACCCTTCCTGCTGCATTCGCCAATCCTGATTGGGTACCCACCACTTCTGCAGCACCCGTACTTCCCCCATTCACTGGCCAACCCGGAATTCAGGTGAATACAGTTGATTTTACGTCACTGGATTTTTATTCGCTGTATTTCACGGAAGATCTCTATAGATCTATTGTGGACCAAAGCAATTTGTACGCTGGTCAATTCATCGCCGCTAATCCCCAGCTGTCCCTTGCCAGAGATTGGAAGCCAATTACGGTTTCCGAATTTAAGATCTTTCTGGGCCTTTCCCTCATCATGGGCATTACTAAAAAGAGTGAGCTGCGGATGTATTGGTCCACGCACCCAGTTCACCATATGCCCATTTTCTCTGCCTCCATGGCCAGGACACGATACGAGCAGATCTTGCGGTTCATGCATTTTAGTGACAATGAACTCTGTCGTCCTCGGGGAGACCCTGAATTCGATCGGCTCTACAAAATTCGGCCCCTCGTAAACCACTTCAACGAACGGTTTGCAGCCTTGTATAATCCCCAACAAGTTGTCTGCGTTGATGAGTCCCTGATTAAGTTTTCTGGCCGCTTGTCATTCAAACAATTCCTTCCCAGCAAGCGTGCCAGATACGGGGTCAAGTTGTATAAGCTCTGTGACAGGGCAACAGGCTATACATCTAGCTTTATGGTTTACGAGGGAAAAGACAGTCACGTAGAGCCGGAGAATTGCCCTGATTACATAGGGAGCGCTGGTAGGATAGTGTGGGAATTGGTGTCACCCTTATTCGGAAAGGGGTACCACTTGTACGTGGACAATTATTACACAAGCGTGCCACTTTTTAGTCACCTTTTTGATTATGGAATTGGCGCATGTGGCACCGTGCGACCTAATCGCCGGGGCATCCCCCAACGGCTTGTAGAATCCCGTCTTAGTCGGGGGGAGAGAGCCTGCTTACGGTGTAATAATTTGTTAGCAGTGAAGTGGAGGGATTCACGGAATGTTTTCGTTATGTCCTCGCTTCACGCAGACACGGCAGTCCAAATTCCTACGGCGACTGGTTTTGTGGAGAAACCCCTCTGTATCCACGAGTACAACCTTAACATGGGAGGGGTGGACCTCAATGACCAGTTGTTGGCGCCGTACCTAATTGCCCGGAGGTCCAAACGCTGGTACAAAAAAGTATCAGTGTATTTGTTTCAATTGGCTTTGCTGAACGCTCATGTGCTATACAGAGCTTCAGGACGGACTGGATCCTTCCTAAAATTCCAGGAAGAGATCGTCGAAGCCCTTCTGTTTCCAGATGGTGCTGTGCCCCACCTTCCCAACGCAAATGCAGTGAGCCGGCTGTATGAGAGGCATTTTCCTTTTGTCCTCGCTGGTACCCCTACCATAAAAACCCCCCAAAAAAGATGTCGTGTCTGCAGCAAACTCGGATTTAGGCGTGACACCCGCTTTTATTGTCCCGACTGTCCTGACCAACCTGGTCTCTGCATTGGTGTATGTTTCAAACGCTACCACACACTAGTTCAGTTTTAGCGTAGGGTACAGCACCACACAGTCCTAGGCACACCAACACAGGGTCTCGGAATATGTGATGGCCATCACATTTTGAGAGACCATAATCTGCAACGTTCAGTTTATAGTTTTCATAAAAGTGAAAAAAAGTAGAAAAAAAATAAAAAAACACACAAAAACACAAAAAAAATATAAAATAAAAAATCCAAAAATAGTTGTGGTTGTATTTTTCTCCTCTCTTTATTGTTCTCTTATGTTCACTCTCTACTGTCCACTCACTATTGTTCTATATCTATTCTCTCTATTTTTACAATGTTTTATTGTATTTGCTTTGCAGGTATGGTATGTTATACTGTAATGTTTGTTTTATTGTTAACCATCATTTGCTTAGCAGGTACGCTATTCAGTTGCATCGCGGATTTATTTAGCGTGACAGCAACAGCGTTTGCTCCCACGATATATAAAGCCGCGACTCCAACGCTGTAGGAGGTGATTTCACCACCACAGTTAAAAAAAGAGCATATATGCCGAAGCATGGGGGCATTAGGGGCGGAGGAGCGATTTTGCTCCTAATGCCGCGTACATACGGTCGAAATTCCGACGGAGGCTTGCCCGTGGAAAAGTTCGACCGTGTGTACGCGGCATAACTTTTTTTGCGGGAGGATGCCCCCATGCTTCGGCATATATATTTTTTAGGCACAGGTTGCGTTAAAAAATGTTTTTTTTTTTTTTTGATATTTGCTTTGCAGGTATGGTATGGTAAGATCTTACTGTTAAAATAAAATGTAATGTTACTTTGTTATAATGTTAACCATCATTTGCTTAGCAGGTACGCCATTCAGTTGCAGCGCGGATTTATTTAGCGTGACAGCAACAGCGTTTGCTCCCACGATACATAAAGCCGCGACTCCAACACTGTGGGAGGTGATTTCACCACCACAGTTAAAAAAAGAGCATATATGCCGAAGCATGGGGGCATTAGGGGCGGAGGAGCGATTTTGCTCCTAATGCCGCGTACATACGGTCGAAATTCCGTCGGAAGCTTGCCCGTGGAAAAGTCCGACCGTGTGTATGCGCCATAACTTTTTATGCGGCGTACATACGTGTGTGAGCGGCATAACTTTTTTGCGGGAGGATGCCCCCATGCTTCGGCATATATAAATGGTGCATGTATGCCCATCATTAGAAGTGGGTGGATGAAGGGAGGTATTCTAATGGTGGGCATACCCACCGATCAGGCTGCATGAAAAAAAAAAAAGATTACAATACATGTCCAACAAGAACCATCAACGTATGGTATGTTGCTGGACTTTGAATGGTTATACCAGAATGATGCCTGCGGGTTTAGGTATCATCTTGGTATCATTCTTTTCAGCCAGCGGTCGGCTTTCATGTAAAAGCAGTCCTAGCGGCTAATTAGCCTCTAAACTGCTTTTACAAGCAGTGGGAGGGTATGTCCCCTCCCCGGATATAAACTGCGCCATTGGGAAAGTGGGAAAACATTTTATCACACCGATCTTGGTGTGGTCAGATGCTTTAAGGGCAGAGGAGAGATCTAGGGTCTAATAGACCCCAATTTTTTCAAAAAAGAGTACCTGTCACTAACTATTGCTATCATAGGGGATATTTACATGCCCTAAGATGGCAATAAAAATTATAAAAATAATAAAAAAAAGTAAGGAAAAGTTTAAAATAAAATTAAAAAAGCAAATTAAATAATAATAAAATAAAAAAAAAAAAAAAAGCACCCCTGTCCCCCCCTGCTCTTGCGCAAAGGCGAACGCAAGCGTCGGTTTGGCGTCATATGTAAACAGCAATTGTACCATGCATGTGAGGTATCACCGCGAAGGTCAGATCGAGGGCAGTAATTTTAGCAGTAGACCTCCTCTGTAAATCTAATATGGTAACCCGTAGAGGCTTTTAAAGGCTTTTAAAAATGTATGTAGTTTGTCGCCACTGCGCATTTGTGCGCAATTTTAAAGCATGTCGTGTTTGGTATCTATGTACTCGGCCTAAGATCATCTTTTTTATTTCATCATTTCAACATTTGGGCAATATAGTGTGTTTTAGTGCATTAACATAAAAAAATATGTATTTTTGCCCAAAAAAATGCATTTGAAAAATCGCTGCGCAAATACTGCGTGGTAAAAAAAAATGCAACACCCACCATTTTAATCTGTAGGGCCTTTGCTTTAAAATAATATATAATGTTTGGGGGTTCAACTTAACTTTCTTGCAAAAAAATAATATGTTTTTATGTAAACAAACAGTGTCAGAAAGGGCTTTTTCTTCAAGTGGTTAGAAGAGTGGGTAATGTGTGACATAAGCTTCTAAATGTTGTTCATAAAATGCCAGGACAGTTCAAAACCCCCCCAAATGACCCCATTTTGGAAAGTAGACACCCCAAGCTATTTGCTGAGAGGCATCTCGAGTCCATGGAATATTTTATATTTTGACACAAGTTGTAGGAAAGAGAATTATTATTATTTTATTTTATTTTTTTTGCACAACGTTGTCACTAAATGATATATTGCTCAAACATGCCATGGGCATATGTGGAATTACACCCCAAAATACATTCTGCTGCTTCTCCTGAGTACGGGGATACCACATGTGTGAGACTTTTTGGGAGCCTAGCCGCGTACGGGACCCCAAAAACCAATCACCACCTTCAGGCTTTCTAAGGGTGTAAATTTTTGATTTCACTCCTCACTACCTATCACAGTTTCGGAGGCCATGGAATGCCCAGATGGCACAAAACCCCCCCAAATGACCCCATTTTGGAAAGTAGACACCCCAAGCTATTTGCTGAGAGGTATGTTGAGTATTTTGCAGATCTTGCTTTTTGTCACAAAGATTTGAAAATTGAAAAAAGAAAAAAAATATATATATATATATCTTTCTTCATTTTCAAAAATAAATGAGCGCTGTAAAATACTCACCATGCCTCTCAGCAAATAGCTTGGGGTGTCTACTTTCCAAAATGGGGTCATTTGGGGGGGTTGTGTGCCATCTGGGAATTCCATGGCCTCCGAAACTGTGATAGGCAGCGAGGAGTGAAATCAAAAATTTGCGCCCTTAGAAATCCTGAAGGCGTTGCTTGGTTTTCGGGGCCCCGTACGCGGCTAGGCTCCCGAAAAGTCCCACACATGTGGTATCCCCGTACTCAGGAGAAGCAGCAGAATGTATTTTGGGGTGCAATTCCACATATAACCATGGCATGTGTGAGCAATATATCATTTAGTGACAACTTTGTGCAAAAAAAAAAAAAAAAAAAAAAGTTTGTCATATTCCAGCAACTGGTGGCAAGATATAAAATATTCCATGAACTCAAAATGCCTCTCAGAAAATAGCTTGGGGTGTCTACTTTCCAAAATGGGGTCATTTGGGGGGGTTGTGTGCCATTTTGGCCTTTTATGGCCTTCAATACTGTGATAGGTAGTGATCGGTAGTGAGGAGTGAAATCAAAAATGTATGCCCTTAGAAATCCTGAAGGCCGTGCTTGGTTTTCGGGGTCCCGTACGCGGCTAGGCTCCCAAAAAGTCCCACACATGTGGTATCCCCGTACTCAGGAGAAGCTGCAGAATGTATTTTGGGGTGTAATTCCACATATGCCCATGGCATGTGTGAGCAATATATCATTTAGTGACAACTTTGTGCAAAAAAAAAATATTTTTTCATATTCCCGCAACTTGTGGCAAAATATTAAATATTCCATGGACTCAACATGCCTCTCAGCAAATAGCCTGGGGTGTCTACTTTCCAAAATGGGGTCATTTGGGGGGGGTTTGTGCTATTTGGGCATTTTATGGCCTTCAAAACTGTGATAGGTAGTGAGGAGTGAAATAAAAAATTTGCGCCCTTAGAAATCCTGAAGGCGATGCTTGGTTTTCGGGGTCCCGTACGCGGCTAGACTCGCAAAAAGTCACACACATGTGGTATCCCCGTACTCAGGAGAAGCAGCAGAATGTATTTTGGGGTGCAATTCCACATATAACCATGGCATGTATGAGCAATATATGATTTAGTTACAACTTTTTGTAATTTATTTTTTCTTTTTTTTTTTTGTCATTATTCAATCACTTGGTACAAAAAAAAAAAAATATTCAGTGGGCTCAATATGCCCCTCAGCAGATTTCTTGGGGTGTCTACTTTCCAAAATGGGGTCATTTGGGGGGATTTTGTGCTATTTGGGCATTTTATGGCCTTCAAAACTGTCTTAGGTAGTGAGAAGTGAAATCAAAAATTTGCGCCCTTAGAAATCCTGAAGGCGGTGCTTGATTTTCGGGGCCCCGTACGTGGTTGGGCTCCCAAAAAGTCTCACACATGTGGTATCCCCGTACTCAGGAGAAGCAGGAGAATGTATTTTGGGGTGCAATTCCACATATAACTATGGCATGTGTGAGCAATATATCATTTAGTGACAACTTTTTGTAATTTCTTTTTTTTTTTTTTTTTTTGTCATTATTCAATCACTTGTTACAAAAAAATAAAAATATTCAATGGACTCAACATGCCTTTCAGCAGGTTCCTTGGGGTGTCTACTTTCCAAAATGGGGTCATTTGGGGGGGGTTTTGTACTTCCCTGCTATTTTAGCACCTCAAGAATTGAGATAGGCAGTCATAAAATAAAAGCTGTGTAAATTCCAGAAAATGTACCCTAGTTTGTAGATGCTATAACTTTTGCGCAAACCAATAAATATACGCTTATTGGCATTTTTTTTACTAAAGACATGTGGCTGAATACATTTTGGCCAAAATGTATGACTAAAATTGAGTTTGTTCGATTTTTCTTATAACAAAAAGTAGAAAATATCATTTTTTCTCAAAATGTTCGCTCTTTTTCCGTTTATATCGCAAACATTAAAAATCGCAGAGGCAATCAAATACCATCAAAAGAAAGCTCTATTTGTGGGAAAAAAAGGACGCAAATTTTGTTTGGGTACAACATTGTATGGCCGCGCAATTACCAGTTAAAGCAGCGCAGTGGAAAATTGTAAAAACACCTCTGGTCTTAAGGCTGACAAATGGTCCGGTGGGAAAGTGGTTAAAAATGTAGAATGTGTTCACGGGGAGGGAATTTTTACCTAGCTTAGTGAATGAGTAGAAGTTAAATTAAAATTCACTTCCCAGTCATGTGCAAAGAAAGTCAAATTTTTGCCTATACATGATAGGATGCGTAAAGTCAGCACAGCTTCACCTCATTCAATAAGCTAAAGCGGGCCATACATGCAGAGATATTTACTCTTTGGGTGGCCCCTGGGTGGCAACACCCAAATCAAGAAAGGTAAAATTTTCATACAAAGCTTACCAAATTTTCATACACATTTTTGCCAAAATTGTTGGCTACATACCACCTGCGTCCAATAAAACGCAGGCTATGTTTGAGTGGCAGCTGCCAGAATACAATAGCCTGAACAGGAAGATTTGTCCATCTGTGCAGTTTAGCGTTGAGAGAGGAATCTGTTAAGCCTCGTACACACGACCGAGGAACTTGACGGGCGAAACACATCGTTTTGCTCGTCGAGTTCCTTATGAAGCCATCAAGAAACTCGACAAGCCAATTTTCTCCATTCCCGTCAAGGAAATAGAGAACATGCTCTATTTTTGGCTCGTCGAGTTTCTCGACTGTTTCCTCGACGAAAATGTGCACACGACCGGTTTCCTCTGCAAAAAAATATCTCCCAGCAAGTTTCTTGCTGGTTTTTGCCGAGAAACTCGGTCGTGTGTACAAGGCTTTATATTTCTTTCGTTCAGCTTAGGTTGGATATATTTTTTATTTGAATTTTTTTCAGTTTTTGAAAATCAAAACATGTAGGGATACATAAAATAGAAAACAGGAAGGGTAAAAAGTTGTAACAAATGTCAAATCTTTCGTTCAGCTTAAAGTGATTGTAAACCCTTACAGACCACTTTATGCTACAGGAAAGCCTATATTAAGGCTTACCTGTAGCTACCCAGGATATCTCTTAAACCTGCACCGTTTAGAAGATATCCCCTGTCCCCTGCATGTGCCGATGTCATCGGCACATACGCACTGGGGCAAACTGAAGCAATGGCACGTATGTGCCATTGCTTCAGTGAGTGTGCCGTTACCGGCGGCTAATTTTATCGCAGCTCTGGACAATCACAGAGCAGGAGCCGCGATAGCGGGAAGTAACCCCTGGGAGAGATGTCGCTGGCCGGAGGGGGGTACAAGGACCTCTGCGGGGGCTTCGATGTAAGGTAAGTAATTCATAATGCGCTAGTATGCTATGCAGGGTTTTTTGTTTTTTTGGTTTGTTTTTTTCCAAGGGTTTATAACCACTTTAAATGTTGAACAAAAAAGCTCTATGGGGTGTATTTACTAAAGGCATATAGACTGTGCACTTTGCAAGTGCATTTGCCCACTTTTTCCTTAGTAAATGTAATGTGGAAAAGCTTCACTTTGTAAGAAATACCCAATCAGGTGTAAGGAAAATGAAAAACAAGCATTTTGTTTAAACATGATTGGATGATGGAAATCAGCAGAGCGTTATCACAATTACTAAGCTATGGGGGAAAATTAGTGCAAGTGCACTTGCAAAGTGCACAGCCCATTTGCCTTAAGGAAATTAAACCCAAATGGCTTAAAGCCAGAGGTGAGCAGAATTATCAGGTTATGCTCACTTGATCCTTCAATCCTCTGGAAAACGCTGCTCCCTCTTGGTACATAGGTGGACTGTTCCTGGTCCATGGAGCCTGCTCTGGGTGTGATGATGTCAGGAACAGTCCACTATTCAAGATCACTGCAATACAGGGGTACAAGTCTGGTATTGTGCTGGGAGGATCAGAGGATCAGGTAAGTATATCCCCTACTCTCCTCAGCCCTATATAAAAAGAAGCAGTTAGCCAATGCAGTGCATACACAGCCCCACTGCATGGAAAAAAAAGTTGTCCAGTTGGGCTTTAAAGTGGTATTAATGTGATTGTTAACCCACAGGGTTAAATTGATATTATCCTCTCGGTTGATTCATGTAATGTTCCCCTGTGACTGTGCTTTATAAAAAATTCAGCAATATACCTGTTTCAGAGCGCGATCGGCGCTTACATGACCCACCAGCTCTCTCTTCTCTCGGCCTGATAGCTGCAGTGGGCGTGGTCAAGGATCCCCCCCGCTGATGTCAGTCAGGAGGGGAGGAGGAGTGAGGCAGCCCCACCCTCTGCAGCTGTCATGTGAAAGAGGAGATAGGCAGTGGATCATGTGAGCGTCAATCTATGCTCAGTAAACAGGTATATAGCTGCATTTTTTATAAAGCACAGTCACTGGGGGAACTTAACATGAATCAACCAAGAGGATAATGTAAATGTAACCCTAATTTGAGCAGCAGGAGGGGAGGTAGGGCACGGACACAGAGCTGACAGGCAGGGAAGGGAGGGGGGAGAGGATGAAGGAGAGCACAGAAGAGAGACAGGGGACACAGCAGATGACGGAAGCATGTAAGCTGACCACAGTGTCAGGGCTCAGCAGCCATGATATATTGTGGTCAGTTTAGAAAGAAAGTTTAGAAAGGGGAGGGCATAAACTGGCAGAATCAACAAGGGAATTTCAGGTTTTACAGGGGGCCAAATGACACAGCACAAGTACTGTGCAGTATAACATGCTTTAAAGAAACAGGATCTTTTTTTTTTTTTTACGTTAACAAACACTTTAAATCAAACACCAAAAGTGTAATATACTGCAGCTTGCTAATCCTTAGATGTTGTGACTGCATTTGTTTTCTTTTTTAGAATTTTTTTTTTCCTTTTTTCACCTGGTAATCCAACCAGCAACAAACTTCCTGTCCTAATGTGTCTCCATTCTGTATGGAGGAGCAACAGAGACTCCTTTAGACAGCAGCATTGTCAGTCTGGGGAGAGGCTATTGTTAGATGCACTAGCAGATTTAGGTGGACTTGACTAATAAATGAAAGCCAAACCCCAGCTAGCAATTTATAAGCAGTTACAGCAAAAAAATAAAAAAATAAAATCTCCTTGGGATAAAGATGTTACATAAATAAATAAAAGAGAATAGAGAGGTAGTGCTGCGCTGTGAATAGCACTACCTCTCTATTCTCTATTTGCTCTTGGTTTGATACACCACCCAGTGCAGCAGCTGTACCCCTCTCCCTTCCTCATTTCCCCACTCTTGTGGTAAGCGCGGTAATACTCACCCCATCACATAAATAAATAAAAGCTGTCTATTGTAAGCACCAGTCAGTGTCAGTGGTAAATTGTTCGTCTGAACCCTCTAAATGTCACATTTGCTGGACAGCTTGATCTGTTAAAGTAAGTTTTAAAAATAACAGACTGATTGGTTAGATCAGCAGGTGAAATAAAGGCAAAAAATACTAAAATAGAAAGCGAATGCAGCGACCACATCTAAGGAATGTAAGCTGCAATATATAACCTTGTTTTTGGGTTTAATACCGCTTTAAGTTTAAAATCATTCTTTAAACTGAACATGCTCTACGCCTTTAGTAAATCGAGCCCCCAAAATAGGTTTTGCAGTTGGATGGTGTATGCACTTTTAGTGACAATCCAATGCCTGTTATAGGGAAATACACAGCTTTTGTGGAAAACTGAAATAACTGAGATTGTTTTTTTTTTTTTTTTAAATCGCTGTTAAAGTGGAGGTTCACCCAAAAACTTAATTTTTAACATTAGATTGAGGCTCATTTTGTCAAGGGGAATCGGGTGTTTTTTTTTTCAAATCGAAGCAGTACTTACCGTTTTAGGCCCCGTACACACGACAGAGTTTCTCGGCAGAATTCAGCGAGAAACTCGGTCAGAGCTGGATTCTGCCGAGAAACTCTGTCGTGTGTACACTTTCGGCCCGATGGAGCCGCCGAGGAACTCGTCGAGAAAATAGAGAACATGTTCTCTATTTTCTCGTTGTTCTATGGGAGAACTCGGCCCGCCGAGCTCCTCGGCGGCTTCAGGGCTGAACTCGCCGAGGAACTCGATGTGTTTGGCACGTCGAGTTCCTCGGCCGTGTGTACGGGGCCTCAGAGATAGATCTTCTCCGCCGCTTCCGGGTATGGGCTGCGGGACTGGGCGTTCCTATTTGATTGACAGGCTTCCGACGGTCGCATACATCGCGTCACGATTTTACGAAAGTAGCCGAACGTCGGTGCGCAGGCGCCGTATAGAGCCGCACCGACGTTCGACTTCTTTAGGAAAATCGTGACGCGATGTATGCGACCGTCGGAAGCCTGTCAATCAAATAGGAACGCCCAGTCCCGAAGACCATACCCGGAAGCCGCGGAGAAGATCTATCTCTAAAACGGTAAGTACTGCTTCGATTAAAAAAAAAACACCAGATTCCCCTTGACAAAATGAGCATCAATCTAATGTTAAAAATAGTTTTTCGGGTGAACTCCCGCTTTAAATTCACAAGTACTAGCTATCAAAAAATTACCAGTTATCTAGCCGCAACTGTTTAAACAGCACCTGATGCCAGAACTGTGTTCTCATACACGACAGCTTCACGTATACTATAGTTCAGCTTGTAAAATATGGAACAAACAAGCATCACTAGAGAGGGATCAGTTGTGTGTGTGCCAGAATATTAGTCTAATGCTGAGAAAAGAGGCCAAGCATTTGCTGGGTCACTTCTGGTATGTGGGTGGACAGCGAGATGGTTGGGTATGGCGCAGATATAACGAGCTTCATCAGTATCATTGCCTCCTGTTACCAGCAGTATTGTGCCTTTCAGCTGAGATCTCAGCTCTCAGCAGAGCGTGAATAAGGCTCTTCTCATTTGCCTTTTTTTTTTTTTCAGACAGCCTTTAGTGTAATCCCAGCAAGAAGCTGTTAAAACAATGTATCAAACCGCTGATCGATCGTAGAGTTAATTACAGACATGCACAATCAACACCAGTGTCGAAAGGAACAAACAAGAAAAAAAAAAAGCTATTTCAAGCACTAATGTACTCACCGATCACGTATTCCCTTGCGCAAAGGCGATGTGATAGTTAAATGCTTACAACAACGGCGATGTAGAAAAACATACATTAAGGGGGGGGATTTACTAGCCAATGAGCTTCTAGCTGTCATTTTCAAAGCTTAAATGAGCAAGCTGAAGATAGAAGCTGATTGGTTGCTATACACAGCTGTTCCAGATTCTGTCTGCTCCAGGCGATGTGATAGTTAAATGCTTACAACAACGGCGATGTAGAAAAACATACATTAAGGGGGGGATTTACTAGCCAATGAGCTTCTAGCTGTCATTTTCAAAGCTTAAATGAGCAAGCTGAAGATAGAAGCTGATTGGTTGCTATACACAGCTGTTCCAGATTCTGTCTGCTCCAGTTTTAGTAAATTAGCCCTATTGTATTGTACGTTCCAAGAAAATAATCCATTCTACTGACAGCTGAAAAAAAAAAAAAAGATCTATGATATTGCTAGGCAGCCCATACATTTTACAGTAAAAAAGAAAGGTGGATTTATAGCTGATAAAGCTCACCTGAACCGATTAATACATTTACATAAGCCCTAGAGGAAGGCTGGAAGAGAAGCAGCAGTAAAAATGATCTCTAGAATGAAAAATGGAGAAGAATAATAATAAAGAAAAAAAAACTGCTGCAGTGTGCTCTAACGGACGCTAGAGGGCGCTTTAAATCCACGATTGCAGAAGCCGCACGAGAAGTCCTTGCTGTATCTGTGCTCGAGCAGATCCAGTGATAATCTCCAATCAATTGAATGTATTGTATGAATTTGGAGCCAATATGAGATATTCACTAGAGGGAGAAGGCAGAGAAGGGAGATTTCACAGCATATTGCGTTCATAAAGCGTGACTTTTAATATCAAGGAATTGATTCAATCTTGTTTACTTAAATGTCGCAATGTCTGTAAATTGTTATCTGAAGTGTCCCCACCGAGCAGCATTATAATGAAACTTCCCTGGACATGGGATCATCACATCTATTATCTGCTGGGATCCAAAATACACCAGATCTGTCACCAATCAGGTCTGATCATCAGATGGCAGCATACACACACCGACTCCCCCCTCTGCCTGGGGACATTGGATATGAGGATGGACAGAAGAGCTAGCAATTCTCAATGACAGCCAAAGGAATGTGATGATTGCTATGAGTTAATGAAGCTTGTAGAAGGGATCCCCTATACAATGTCTTGTCAGTTGTCACATTAACCTTTGGTTGCACTTGCTGACCCTTAAAGTGACACTAAAGCCACCCATTTAACCCTTTTACGACTGCCCATCACATATGTGCATTGGCAGATGGTGGACTTTAGTACTCGCCTGCCCGCTGCGCTAATGTGGTTTTTATGCTGAGAGCTTACTCAGCACATATAGGGTAATCGGACCCTGCACTATGGTATGTTCTTTTTAGCTGCCTGCACTAAGGGTTCATTAGGGTGTGTACCATATATATATATATATATATATATATATATATATATATATATATATATATATATATATATATATATATATATATATATATATATATATATATACATATATATATATATATATATATATATATATATATATATATATATATATAAGTAGGGCAGAGGACAGTGTCAGTAGAGCAGAGATTGTTGTTAGTAGTTTATTTTTATAATGGTTTTATTATTATTATTTTTTTACATTTTTTGGGAGCCCCATTGGGGGGCTTTGGTAAAATATCAGTGGTCTAAACAGACCCCTGATGTTTCACTTTTGGGCCAGAGAAAGGGACTGAGGACCGAGATTCCCCAGTTCCCTTCTCTGCAGCCAAGCAGCAGGGGAAATCTGCACAGCACAGGGTGATTAGTGTGTGCCCAGGCAAAACCTGGCACACCCTGTGCGCACGCCTATGGAAGGGTTATTCTAATATCACTATCACCAATTCTGTGTGCACTCTCAGCACAGTTCTCGGTCCAGGCTACAGATCGTTAGCCAACGGGACTGGCTTTCGATTATTGGACCACGTAGACCAGGGGTCTCAAATTGGTGGCCCTCCAGCTCTGAGGCATGACGGGACTTGTAGTTCTGCAACAGCTGGATGGCCACCAGTTTGAGACCCCTGACTTAGAGAGTGGTCACATGATTGCCGATCCTTTCCACCTCCGAAACCTTCTGGACTGGGAGGTGCCAGGATGGGCAGGAAGGGGTTAAAACGGTTGTAAAGTCTTTTTTTTATTATTATTAAAATGAATAAGAGATTTTTACTTGCCTGCTCTGTGCAGTGTTATTGCACAGAGTGGCCCCTAAGACCCCTTTCAGACAGAGCAGAATCAGTTGATCAGATCAGCCTGCTCAGCGGTGGATCTCTCCACAGATCCCCACTAAGTAGGCAAATGACAGATCCGTGTCTGCTCCACTTATGCAGAGTGGACATGGACACAGCCCGCTGGTCTCTATGGGATTGCCGGATGGAAACTGACTGCCTGTCCGTTTCCATCCAACTGTCATCCAATCCGATGTTTTTAGTGTACCAGGTCGGATGCTGGCGGGTGTCAGCGGACGCATCTCTGCTGAAATTTGCCACTCCATAGAAAACAATGGCTAGTCTGCCTGTCTATTTTTCACTCGAAACCAATCAGACCACCCATTGTTTTCTATCGATCGGTCCACTGGTATGAAAGGGACCTTACCTCTTTCATTTTTGGTCCCTCACAAGTGCTGTTCACTCCTCATCTCCTGCATGAGCCCCTATTCCAAGATGTGTCTTATAAGAGTTGACATGCAGAGCCAGGCTAAATATTCACTGTTGCAACACTGATCCTCCTCCCAGCCAATCAGGAAGTGGGTCTGATACTGTCACCTGATTGGCTGAAAGGACAGGCGATCCTATTGGATGCCTAGGAGGAGGGGAGGAGACGCAGGGCAGAAAGAAGGAGAAGAAGAGCTGCTGGCCGATGCCTGGATGCCGGTCCCCAATGATGCCTGGGTCCCTGCGGATGCCTGGATGCCCAGTCCACGCCGATGCCTGGATGCCCGGTCCCTGCCAATGCCTGGATCTGGATGCCCAGTCCACGCGGATGCCTGATCCCCACCAATGCCTGGATGCCCAGTCCACGCCGATGCCTGGATGCCCGGTCCCCGCCGATGCCTGGTCCTCAACGATGCATGGACGCCCCAATCCCCGCCACTCCTTGGATGCCTGATCTCCGCCACTGCTCCTCGGATGTCCGCCAAGTGTCAGTGGAGGTTAAAGTGCCACGGGGGAGTTTGGTTGCTTGCCCCCCCAAACAAAAAAACACCAGCTGCAGCTGTATGCCACCAAGTTAGACCTACGGAATTCCATCGGAGGAAAAGAGAATATGTTCTCTATCTAAACTCCGATGGAATTCATTGGAATTTCCAATGGAATTACTCCGATGATACACACGGTCGTACTTTTTCCATCGGAAATTCCGATCGTGTGTACGGGACATTAGAAGAGAACCTGTTCCTGCAGGATATTCTAATAAAGGAAGAATATATTTTTGGATCTCGGTGTATGTTAAAACTGCATAATAAATAAGTAGGTGATAATTATAACAATTATATAAGATGGTCCATCTGAACCAACAATAGCATAAAAATAAGCATAAAAAACGAGCAAAAATTACACAATATAAAGTGAATATGTAAATCAATAAATCAATAAATAAATATAGTCCATTCATAAGTCTCCATGTTAAATTGAAACCGAATAGTACAGTGCTGAAAATTCGATGTAAGAGATGTCCACCTCCGACCAGAAACGTCCTGCTTCTTCTAGTTTGAGAGAAAAGAAGGCCCTCATGTTCCAGCATTTAAAGGCTAGCCAGCAGATTGTTCATGGAAGTTTTCTAAAGTTTTAAGTTTGCACCCATGGCAAGCGGAGCAAGGTCATGCATTAAAGGGCTGTTGTGGTTTCTGGATATGGCACAGTCATTCTATTAAACTGCAAAACAAATTGTTCTCGATGTATGAGAGTGTTTGGACTAAGGAAATGTAGAGTCGCGCAGTGGAATCCTGGATACTGGTTTAGTGACCAATGCTTTATTTGACCTTTTCTAACAAATTAGGTCAACACCTTGTGGTAAGAAGCCATCCATTAGTGCACTTTTGGGGGATCTTCTTGGTGGAGGTGGACATCTCTTACATCAAATTTTCAGCACTGTACTATTCAGTTTCAATTTAACACGGACACTTATGAATGGACTATATTTATTTATTTATTTATTTATTTATTTACATATTCACTTTATATTGTGTCATTTTTGCTAGTTTTTTATGCTTATTTTTATGCTATTGTTGGTTCAGATGGACCATCTTATATAATTGTTATGATTATCACCTACTTTTTTATTATACAGTTTTAGCACCCCCTTTATACACTATCACTAATTTAATTTTTGACTTAGGTCTTCATTTCAGGGGAGCTGCTTATCATTTATTATTTATGTGTTGTTTATCACATTAATATATAATAGGAATTTTTGGCGCAAGATATTACATTCCTCTGTGTATGTTGTCGGTATAATTGATTGCTCTGGTGGAGAGCACCTCAGATGTGATTGTGTAGTGTGGAGCCCAATCTCACCATGTGAAACATTTGACATTGTAATCTGGAACAAATGTGCATAGCAACCATTCAGAGTCTATCATTGGTTTTCAAAAAAACGAACTGAACATAAAGATAAATGCTGATCGGTTGCCATGCACAACTGCTCCAGATTCTATCTCTTAAGCCTTGTACATACGACCGAGGAACTCGACGGGCGAAACACATCGTTCTCATCGTCAAGTTCCTTGTTAGGCTGTCGAGAAACTCGACAAGCCAATTTTCTCCATTCCCGTAGAGGAAATAGAGAACATGCTCTCTTTTTGGCTCATCGAGTTTCTCGACGAAAATGTACACATGACCGGTTTCCTCGGCAAAAAAATATCTGAGGCCCCGTACACACGTCCGAGAAACTCAACGGGCAAAACACATCGTTTTGCTCGTCGAGTTCCTTGTGAAGCCGCCGAGGATCTCGGCGAGCCAACTTTTCCCATTGACTAACGAGGAAATAGAGAACATGTTCTCTTTTTGGCCCAACGAGATCCTCGTCGGTTTCCTCGGCGAAAAGTGTACACACGACCGGTTTTCTCGGCAGAATACGTCTCCCATCGAGTTTCTGGCTGAATTCTGCCGAGAAAACCGGTCCTGTGTATGGGGCCTGACAGTTTTGAGTGAAGTGCAAAGTGCGGTAACCCTTAGCAACCATTTTCCAATCATTTTCCACTTCTGGAAGCTAGGAACAGTAAAATGGATGGCTATTATTGGTTACTACAGCTTCTATAGTATTGTATCTATTTAATTTTTCTTACAAACTGAGCTTGTGCTTAATATCCTTTAAAGAGCTGACCCCAGAAGATCTTCTATAGTATTGTTAAGGATGACCACCATACACTATACTGCTTAATTCCGTAACCAAGGGTGATAAGTGATGTGCAAAGTGCAGTGACCACAGAAACCAATTAGTCATTATTCTCAATTGTTCCAACTGCTGGAAAAAAAGGAAAATGAAATGTGATGCTTGCTATCAGTCAGTGCAGCTTCTATAGCATGACGTCCCTTTGCACTTTCTTATTAAGTAAACCTGTGGTCTCTGGTTTAAAAGAACTGACTCTAGAAGGTCTTATACAGTCTTGCTTATTCAGTAACCAAGATCAATGAGTGATCTGCAAAGTGCAGCAACCCACTGCACCCAATTATCAATCATAGGGAAATACAATCTGGTGGTTGCTATGGGTTACTGCAGTTCCATTTATTAAAGACACCTGTGCTTACGAAGCAGTAATGAGTTAAAACCCCAGAGGATCTTATGCAATCTGGTCTATTCAGTAAGAGGAAGAAGCATTGACTGACACACACATTGTGCCAGCTACTAAATACTAAGGACAAATGGCTTTGATGATTGCAATGAATTACTACAGTTTGAATAGAATTATTTCTCCTTGTGAACCAAAGGAAAATGTATGTGAAGGGGAGCTAGTCCTATGTCCACTGCTTTGAGTGCCAGCTGGGGAGGGAGCTTGTCACTGGCTTCAAATGCCAGTGTGTGGTGAAGTTGATGTACCATAAGCCGCATATCAAAGCAGACCAACTATGGTGTAGTGTGTGGCAACCTCAGCCTGTGCTCCAACCAGGCCATGCCCCCAATATGATTGCTTCACCCATGATGGCCCCAATCAGGGTCCTTGCCGCACTTCCTATAAATGCTGCAGCCGCCTGAGCGCTCTATAGAGAGCCTCAGTTGCTGCAGCATTGCTGCCACTCTCGTTACTTCTTCCCCTCCCCTGTAGCGTGGCCGAGCTCCTCTTCCTTCCTCCTGTCAGTCCGGCCGGGTAGCGCGTGGTATAGGGTGACCACATTTCAAAACTACCATTCAGGGACACCCCCCTTCCCAAAAATTAGCTTGTGTTGTAACGAATCACAGCACAGTGATTGGACACAAGAGGCAGGATTTATGATTTCTCCAATCACAAGCAGGGGGCGGGGATTGTGCTCCTCCAGGCATTCCCGGCCAGGACAAGTACTGTCAGTGAGTAAAGTGGTGATGTGGCGGCCTTTTTTTGGGGGCATCAGATTGGCCCGGGGGGGTGGCTGTGTCAGTTTCATTCCGGGACACTGTATTGTCCTGGAATGAAGGTGCCCGGGACAGACCTGCGGGCAGTCCGGGACACGTGGTCACCCTAGCGTGGTACAGGAGATTCCGTTTCCTGTTCCCGGGCGGACTGACAGGAAGTGAACACTGATTGCTCACTTCCTTTCAGTCCAGTCGGGAACAGGAAACTGAATCTCCTGCAGCGCGGTACGGTAGGGGGAAAAAAGAACATAGGGAGGGGGGGTTAAAAGAACATGGGGGAGTAAAAAAAACATAGGGGGGAGGGGGGAGTAAGAAAACATGGGGGGGGGGTAAAAAGAACATAGGGAGGGGGAGGGGAGTAAGAAGGACACAGGGAGGGGGAAGGGAGTATTTGCACTGTAGACATTTTTTATTTATGCGCAGTATGTGCAACAGCAGTATTTGCACTGTAAATCTTTTTTATTTATATAACGTGTGGGTGAACTTAAACGGTATCGCTATGCTGTGGTTCCTGTAGGCAGTGCCGATCCTGACCTCCCTGGGGCCCTAAGCAAAATGACATGTCACATTAAAGATTGAAGTTGAGAAGCGGGGGGGAGGGGGTGTTCTGCTGTCGGAAATTAAGTTTTACATTAAAGTGAGATGTGGGGGTGCTGACTTCTTACCTCTTCTCCCATGCAGCCAGCGAGTTGAGAAGTGGGGTGAGGGTCCGAAAATGACTTCTCACCAGGCGGGGCCTCTAGTAATTTGGGGGGCCCTCCGCAGCTTTGCGGGGCCCTAAGAGGCTTGCATTGTGAGTCTATAGGGCGGATCGGCCCTGCCTGTAGGCTTTGCGTGCGGGGGGGGCCTTCATGTCCATTTTGCTTGGGGCCCCCGAATCCCTTCAAATGGTCTTGGCTTCACCCCTCCGTGATCTCCATGATCCCTGTTCATAAGCTCTAGGGGTGGAGCGAAACATGTTGGGGTGTGGTTGCCACACACTACGCCATAGTGGGTCATAGTGGGTCTGCTTCAATGTGCGGCTTATGGGACACCAACTTCACCACATTATGTCTCCTCCTGTTACCTTATTAAATAAACCTGTGCTCACTGGGTTTTGCCAAACTACAAATCCCAGAAGGCCATGTACATTATTACTTATTTAGTAAGGAAGAGCAATGAGTGATATGCAAAATACAGTTACTCATAGCAACCCATCACCAGTCATCTTTCATTACTTCAGCTGCTAAAATGTAATATCTGATGGTTGCTATGAGTTATCATAGTTTGATTTACTAAGTAACCCTGTGCCTCTGGGCATTTTAGTGCACCCGGGGGGTACAGGCGTAGCCCTGCTGCCCGCAGCCTGTTAAGCTGGGTTTCCATACACTATATTGTCAAAAGTATTGGGACGCCTGCCTTTACACACACGTGAACTTTAATGTTTTCCCAGTCTTAGTACATAGAGTTCAATATTAAGTTGCCCCCCCTTTCAGCTATATCAGCTTCAACTCTTCTGGGAAGGCTGTCCACAAGGTTTAGAAATGTGTGTTTTCGGGAATGTTTGACCATTCTTCCAGAAGTGCATTTGTTAAGTCAGACAATGATGTTGGACGAGAAGGCCTGGTTTTCAGTGTCCACTTTAATTCATCCCAAAGGTGTTCTATCGGGTTGAGGTCAGGACTCTGTGCAGGCCAGTGAAGGTCCTCCACCCCAAATTTGCTCATTCATGTTTTTATTGACCTTGATTTGTGCACTAGTGTGCAGTCATTTTGCAACAGGAAGGAGCCATCCCCAAACTGTTCCCACAAAGTTGGGAGCATAAAATTGGCCAAAATGTTTTTGTATGCTGAGGCCTTGAGAGTTTCCTTCACTGGAACTAAGGGGCCAAGCCTAACCCCTGAAAAACAATCCCACGTCATAATCCCTCCTCCATCAAAATGATTTGAACCAGTGCACAAAGCAAGGTCCATAAAGACTTGCATGAGCGAGTTTGGGGTGGAGGAACTTGGCCTGCACAGAGTCCTGGCCTCAACCTGATAGAACACCTTTGGGATGAATTAGAGCAGAGACTGCGAGCCAGGCCTTCTCGTACATCAGTGCCTGACCTCACAAATGCGCTTCTGGAAGAATGGTCAAACTTTATTTATAGACACACTCCTAAACCTTGTGGCCAGCCTTCCCAGAAGAGTTGAAGCTGTTATAGCTGCAAAGGGTGGGCCAACGCAATATTGAACCCTACAGACTAAGACTGGGATTCCATTAAAGTTCATGTGCGTGTAAAGGCAGGTGTCCCAATACTTTTGACAATATGGTGTATATGCGAATTGGATGTGTTTTTAACGACATCCAATTCGCATATAACAACAAAACCTGGGGAATGCCCAGGGAAAAACCAAGCCTACTTACCGACCAGATCGCAGAACAACCAATTAACCTGTCTAACAATATGCGTTAAAAACAGGGGTTTTGTCCGCACGCATTTGCAAACGCATGCATGAGCCACAGAGCCGCGCCACGGCACCCTGTAATCTGTGGTCCTAACACTAAACAATGAGTGTCCCCACAATGGAGGCACATGCATTCTAATGGATAGATGAGGCAGGTGGACTGAAGGGGAGCCACCCCTCCAAACACCCAGCATGTAGCACAATGGTTGCAAAGGTGTTGGTGTGCTGCTGGATCAATACAAGCACCACATCCAATTCGCATAGCATGTCATTGCGAATGGCTTTCAATGGAGCTGGTTCACGCATGTCCGGGTGGCTGCGGTGCGGTTTGAAAAAGGCTCCTGTGTGTTTTTGGATCCGGTACATACAGCATAATGTGTTCCAGGTGCGAGTCGAGACATGACATCATCAGCCTGCCTCTCTGACTATGTAAAGTGTGTGGAAATATAGAGTTCTTTAACCACTTCAGCTCCAGAAGGTTTTACCCTCTTAATGACCAGGCCATTTTTTGCGATACGGCACTGCATTGCTATAACTGACAATTGCGCGATCGTGCGACGATGTACACAAACAAAACGTAGGTAATTTTTTCTTACAAATAGAGCTTTCTGTTGGTGGTATTTGATCACCTCTGTAGTTTTTAATTTGTTGCGCTATAAACAAAAAAAGACCGACAATTTTGAAAAAAAAAAAACGATATTTTTTACTTTTTGCTATAATAAATATCCCCAAAAAATGTCTTCATCAGTTTAGGAAGATATGTATTTTTCTATATATTTTTGGTAAAAAAAAATCACAATAAGCGTATATTGATTGGTTTGTGCAAAAGTTATAGCGTCTACAAAATAGGGGTATATTTATGGCATTTTCATTATATATTTTTTTTACTAGTAATGGCGGTGATCTGCGATTTTTAGCTGGACTGCGACATTGCGGCGGACAGATCGGACACTTTTTGGGGATCGTGACATTTATAAAGCAAACAGTGCTAAAAATAGCCACTGATTACTGTATAAATGACATTGGCAGGGAAGGGGTTAACACTAGTGGTGATCAAGGGGTTAAATGTGTTTCCTGGGAGGTGTTTCTAACTGTGGGGGGGAGTGTACTGACTGGAGGAGGAGAGAGATCGTTGTTCCTGATCACTAGGAACAGCAGATCTTTCTACTCCCCTGTTCGAACAGGGGGGCAGATCCACATACATACGCTGCGCCCGGCGCAGATGTCAGGTACGCTACGCCGCTGTAACTTACTTTGACTTGGTTTGAATCCTCAACGAATTCGCGCCGTAAGTTACGGCGGCATTGTGTATCTCTCGTGGCGTAAGGGCGCGGAATTCAAATTGGGCGGGTAGGGGGCGTGTTTCATTTAAATGAAGCGCGTCCTCGCGCCGAATGAACTGTGCATGCCCCGTCCGTCAAAACTCCCAGGGTGCATTGCTCCAAATGACGTCGCAAGGATGTCATTGTTTTCGACGTGTACGTAAATGGCGTCCAGCCCCATTCACGGACGACTTACGCAGACGACGTAAAATTTTCAAAATTATACGTGGGAACGACGGCCATACTTAACATTGAGTACGCCACCAGATAGCAGCTTTAACTATACGCCGGAAAAAGCCGAACGGAAACAACGTAAAAGAATGCGATCGTGGATCGTCGGAAAAAGCTAATTTGCATACTCGACGCGGATTAAGACGTGAACGCCACCCAGGGGCCCCCGGAAAATTGCATCTTAGATCCGACGGCGTACTAAGGCGTACGCCTGTCGGATCTAACACAGATGCCGTCGTGTCTTGTTTGGTGGATACCAAAACAAAGATACGACGCGCAAAATTTGAAATTCAAAAAACAGATACGCCGGCGTAATTTCTTTGAGGATCTGCCCCAGGATCTGTTTGTTTACAGTGACAGATCCCTGTTCTGGCTCTCTGAGGAGCGATCGCGAGTGGCCGGTGGACCTCGTTGGCCGCCGGTTACGCGTATCGGCTCCGGGCCTGCTATAACTTGAAAAGGGACGACTGTACCGCAGCTGGTCGGCAAGCTAGGCAACGATTAAGAAGTTGCATACTCAGTGAGGCTTGGTTCACACCTGTGTGGGCTGTATTCCGCATGTACAGCAGACCATTCATTTCAGTGGGCTGCCCATCCAGCAGAATGCAGGGACTCTTTGTTTAAATTGCGCTGCATGGAACCGCATGGTACTTTGCCGATGCGTAGGGGTACCATTAAGAATTAAATACGCTCTACGCGTCTGCTAAGGAGCAGCGGCTTTCGCTTGCATGTCTGGAGCGCCCCCGATTGTGCGCTTGTTCCCGCCACTCAATAATGTGATTAAATCAGCTGCATAAAAAACCCGAGGGATAATATCACTCCTGCGTATAGTTTTTTTTTTCCCCCAGCTCTGTCCCCCTTTCCTAATGATGGCACCGAGGGGGTTATTCATATCAATGCCAGTCCCGCTGCTGCCAGGGTGATGGAGAAAACCAAGCACACAATGTGATTTCACTTGACAGACATGCCTTCAATCTTACTCAACGTTGTAAAGAATGTGGAATAATGCAAGCTGTGTCCCTGCTGCTCCCTATTGAAACCAAACGGGCCGGCGTCATAAAAGGCAGGTATGTATGAATGTAATCAGACGTTCCCATGTGGGGTATGGTTGGGTGACAGCGGCACAGCCCATTATTACTGTATTA